>NC_051180.1:2660457-2840456 GCF_013339695.2 Rhipicephalus sanguineus
TATACCTACAAAAATATACATATATACATAAAAATACGTACATATACACATAAAAAAGAAATAGTGCAACACATCTAAAAAATGGATAGGAAATGGGTGCAGAAGGCTGCACTAGAAATCCAATTTACATAATCATGTTCTAGAAAGGCACAGGATAAATTTAGCCTGCTACTTTACGTTATTGCTGGCAGAAGCACTGTGCCTTGACTTTGTTTCTCGTGTGTTTTTGTTTACAAATGTAATGTGCCAATGTAGCCTTGTGCGGCAGAATAGTAAGAAATTTCTCAGTGCAGCCAACTGAACAGAAAATAGCTTGCCGGATTGGCATCCTTTCCACCAAATTTTTGCACACATTGGAAAAATGTGCACAATAGTTGATTTCATGTCTGGAGGCTGAATCTAATTCCTTTATGTAATTCAGACATGATTCAGAGGTTACTGCAATGGAACCGAGGAGTTTCTCGGGTACACCACTTTCCTTGAGTAGTGCAAAGAATTGGTGTCGTCCATGGAGAGAGCCTCCATCCACTTCAAGGAGTGTTCTCTCACATATGCACTCACTAGTCCTCAGTTCAAGAAAGCTGTTCACAAGAGTACCAGCGACATGGTACACAACATTTTCATACACCATGTCGGTCGCATCTTGTGAAGATGCCTGCACATCAGATGAATCAGAGGCCTGCTGCGTGCTGTGGCCTGTGGTTGGTGTGCTGCTATAGTTGACAACAATGCAGATGCACTCTCCAAGTTGTTGAGGAAAGCAATTGTTGTCACCTCACAGTTTCCTTGAGAAAGCTTGAAGAGCTTGCCAATCCAAATATGTTTTAGAGCTGCCACGAATTGGTACGCATTTGGTGTCTCATTGCAGCCATGTTTTTGACAAATGATTCCAAAAAAGTTTTCTAGGGGATCTTGCTGCAATCAACGTGTGAAAAGATGAGTGAAATCAAAGTCCTCTTTTAAACCAGTCCACAGCAACAACAAGGCTTTGATTCTAATCTGCCAACCTTTAACAGTGCGCGACTGCTTGTCCCGAGGACTACCAAAGTGCCATTGGGCAATCCAACTGATGCATGACTCAAGGGAAGCACGGTGTTCCGACCCATCAATCATTGCATACCGCAACTTATCATCCTGATTTTTTGGGGTCGAACTGTTCTGGCTGTCAAAAATCTTATCCATTCTTTCTGTGAACAGAGCTGTAAATTTAGCATCAAGAGGAAGCTCTTGAATGGCAATGAGAGTGGGGAGTGCCACAGAGACAGATTCACTGAATACTTGTGTGGCATACTTCACTCTTATGTCAGCCACGGCCGCTGGATGAAAAAGCGCACTTTTTATCCAGCGGCCGTGTGTCAGCAAAGGGCATCTTGTAGATATGTTGCTCTTTGAGCTTCCTTAGCAATCTTTCTTTTTTAGATGTTCAGTTGGTGTGTTAGAGGCGTGATTTGCGAGTATTTTTGTAAAAGGTTTCAATGTACGCCCAGTCAACAACCTCGGAGCCAATCGTGAGCTTGTGTTTTCTCAAATTATTCCGCGTGCATTTTATCAGGTGTGGGATGTCAAACATGAAGTATAGTTTGCAGTTGTTGACAGTAAAACATGGTTCATGAAGAGAATGGATCAGCATTCTTGACAGGCTGACATTGTTTGACCCTTGATCATAGATGACCACTTTTACCAAAAGACCTTTTTTTTTCAAGCTGCATAATTACATCTAATAGCAGCTTGTGCATTGCAAGAGCTGACGTTGCATTGCGGGACACTGCAAAGGCTACTGGCTGCATCCAAATTCTCGATATGCCAGACACAGCCATTAGAATGGCTGCATTTTCCACACGAGAAGTCCTTGTGTTTCCATCATATGTGTAGCCAATCACTATATCTTTTGATTGATCGTACATCAAATGTCTTTTCAAGGCTATTTAATCGAATAAAAGACAGCATGCTTTGTCTAGCAGAGGCCAAGCTTTAATGATTGATTCTATTGCATCCATGGCACCTGGAATGATACCAGGTGTCATTGGGATGTCTGCCAGCCAGCACCTGAGTGTCCGCACATGTGGCAAGTGAAGCATTTCTCTGAGGAAGCGTGAATTGAGAGTGAATTGTTTCATCCATTTGGACCAATGTTTTTTTTTGGGGGGGGGAATGTACCAAGCCTGATTCGTGCTTTAAGCAGTTCAAAAAAGGTCCTTTGACAAATCCGGTTCAAACTTGTTTAAAACCTCCTGCTGCGTTACTCGCCTCGCCTCGTCCCTTTTTTTCATCTGACCGACTGCCTTGCGGTACCTTTCACTTCGTGAGTGAAGTGTTAGCAGCTCCTTTTTGGTGCGAAGGGTGTGCACAGAGCTGTGTTTTCTTCGCCCACTTTCTTGGCGTTTCTTGCATCTGCTCCGCGCTGCTGCCCTCCTTGGAAAATTGGAGGCCGCTCGGACTAGGCTCAGCTGAAAAAAAAAGACATGGAAGAATGCGAAGGTATAGGCTTTCATCAGTCTTGTAGAGAAAAAAAAATCACGATTAAGCTATCAGGGCGCAATCACAGGGCTACTAATATACGGACCACTATGTGCTGCCATGCCATTTTTCATTGGAAGCAATGTGTATTCTGCGACTGAGACAGGAATCATAATTGATTTATACATTCCAAGCATTTTATCTTCAAAGAATCATCCATGATTAAGGAAATATCACAAAGCATTGCAAAAATGAACATTTCATGAAATGCTGAACAGAGGCAATGGCATTTACAAAGTGGAGGATTTTGAATTATTCATCTCATAAATAGCTATCTGGGCTGCATAAGCCACATTTACATGAATGCACACCTTGATTGTGCATCATATTTCGCTGGCCTATCTCGCAGAGCTACTCTCATCACAACAAATCGGACAGCACAATTTTCAGTGTGAACCATGTAGGTCCAACTGCACCCACCTTATATTTGAAATATAAATAATTGCGTGAACTAAATCACGGGTTGCAGGCCCTGAACTATATGTATGGTTTTGTCAACATTATAGGTTGTGACAATATTACACAGGCTTAGGTGTCCATATCTACTAGGAAAACATCAAGACTACTGGTCCATACTTCCTTATGCAGATGCAGGATGTGTACTTTGCAATAATTCTCTCTCTCACTTTTTGCACTTACCATCACTTGGTGAAACCTGTGACGGTGGTGTGGGCCTTCTTGTGGTTGTGCTTGGCGAAGCGGCTGTTGAAAAAGAAATAAATATGCTATAAAAGGCTGGCAAGCAGGTATTTTAATACCCTCACTTTGCATTGCACGTGTGAATACTGAGCAACAGACTTATGGAGCAATTTTCACATGTGCCTGAGGAAAACTACTCAGTGTTTTCATCTCTATGGAATGAGCTCAACAAAGAAAGCACTGAGTCTATGCATTGATGTAGAAAAAGAAAAGATATCTATACCACGCAACAAAGTTTTCTTGCAGGGAGGTTGGTTTGTTGTGAACTCATACCGAGCTCCACAAACACTAGAGGAGCAAGGACGGAAACAGGACAGAGTACAGACTATTTATACTGTGAGATGCCAAAAGCCATTTTCGCTGCTCTATCTCCCTGTTTCTTCATTTTGCGTTTGTGCAGCATGCTATCAGTTCATCCATACCATGTAAACAGTGCACTCAGACATTTTTACTGGAAAGCATGCAAAATGCTTCTCTATGAGTGCAAGCAAACAACATTTTTTTCCCCTAGAGTACATTTCCTGCATTTAAGGTTTACGTACAGCAATTGTTCTCATAGCACTGGTAATTGAAAAACAGCTGTGGCATTTCTACCTACTGTTCTAATTTCAGAGAACAATCTGCTCGAGTGTGCAGGTGTAGAATACAAAATAGTACCGCTCTTTGTTTTTATTTTTTGCAAGCTATTCGTGCAGTATTACAGTGGCACCACCAACCAAATATTCTGTACCCTTTAATTCCAAGCAGAAAGGTGAAACAGATCCTTGTTCGGTACACCTACCTTCCACACTAGGGGGCAGTCTCAGCAGCAGGGACGGCAACTCGCTTGCAGTAAACTGGTTGTCTGCAATTAAAGTACTCGAACTTAGTCACCCTACGGTGAAAAAACAGCTGGTAGAGTAAATACACTTGCAAGCTTTTAAAGGCATGGCACTAAGCTTAATAAATGTGCTTGCTTTTAATCTCCACTAAATTATAATTACAGATAATTACATATATCCCGACAATATTCTCTGAATTAAAACTTGATATATGAAACACAACTCGATCGAGTTCTTGTTTTTCCACTGCTTTTGCGAGTCGAAACGATATTGAAAGCTTATAAGGAATTATGGTGTGTAAACGCCTAGCGCAAACAGCGCATTGAAAAAAAAATACAGAAAAGTGAAAGGGTGGCGGTGGGGATGGGTCCAGATTAGAGAGGGAAAAAAAAAGTGGCCCCGCGCGATAAGCGCGGCCTGTTTCATGAACATCCAAAACCGAGCTTGGCCATGCCTTCGCCCGTTGGAAGCATCACGAGGGAGTAATGAAGAGATAAGCGAAACTGTTTCCGGGAGCTTCCCGAGAGCGAAAAGGGGCAGGTGGGTATCACGCTTGGTTCAAGGTCCCCCGTCGAGCAGCGCGGCAAGGTACGCCGAAGGGAAGGAATGCGGACAATTTACGGCGACAAAAATCCGAGCAGGCGGTCGGTGTGTAAACAGACACACAGATGAGGAACGCGGTGGTTTTCACTTGTGCAACACCGCAGCACACATTCGAATCTGAGGGCAGTGTCCCGAGTTCGCTACTGGGACCTCCGCAATAACTTTGCGAGCGATACTTTCGTCGGCTGCGAGCACCACCCATAAACTACACGGACATGATGTATACGCACGCATTAAAGCGCTTAAAAAAACAGCTGCAGCGAGCACAACAACTATCCCACTCCATTAATGTTACTAGCACGCATAAGTTAAAGTAACACGTAACAAAACACCCTGAAGACACGGTTGCATGACACGGTAATCCGAATTGGTTAGATTTCATGAGATAGTAGAGGTAACGTCAGGCAGTGAGGCACGCACATATATACTAACGTGAGCAACCATAACTAGCGAACAGCTCCGCTTTTGAGAGGTGACGCGCGTCGAGCCACAAACTGCAGCCCGCCCACTAATTTTAACTTATTATCGTAACCATTTCTCAAACAGATAGCTGCAGCAACGAATGGCAGCAAGAAAATTCGCTGTTCATTCAGCAGTTTCAAATCATAACGGTCAACGACAGTCAAATCAAAACTTTGCGAACGTCTTGGGAAATATATAATAGTGAAAGTATAAATACCTGTGGTCAGCAGGGATTCTGAAGAAGTGTTCGCCTTCATTCCCCGAGGAATCGCACCACTTCACGCCGCAATAAAGGTGCGACATCGCTGCTCCTCGCTGCGGTGGTAAAGTTTGCGTTTCTATGCGCTCTCGTGCTTGCGCGTCGTCTGCTTGTGCGCTGCGCAGGCGTGATGGCGGCGGTACCTAGCGGAGCTCTGTCTCTGTCTGTCTGTCTGTCTGTCTGTCTGTTGCCTTGTAATACTCGTGGCTGGTTATAGTTTAATGCAGAAGCACGTTTTTATTTACTACTGTGTACTACCGTGGCCGCGTTATTTTATTTTAATTAGGCTTACTGAGGCCTTCAATCCCCGCCCGTACCAGGTTCGCTGCGATCGTTTCGACGGTAGCGACGCCCCATGGCTCGGACGCCAAACTGCCATCATGCCTCGGGCCTGGCCAGGCTTTCACGCCGTCGTTGGAAATCGGCGACGTGCGCTTAGTTAAGCGCTCGTTCGTCGACAAACATCGTGCATAAGTCCACTTTCGTAGAAGCCCGCGCCTTTCCTGCAGCTGCCAGTGCAGAATTAGTTGTCTGGCACCCGCACGAAGGGGAAATAGCAGCCGCGAACTTCATCCATCTCCTCACACCAAAGCTGTGCAAAGCGAGGTCGTCTGCTCGGCTTCCCGCACGTACTGTCGGCGGCGCCCGCTAGGTGGCTATCAGTGGCGCCTCTATAGGCGGTGCACAAGGCGTATAGCGAGGTAGTGTCTCATACTGAGTGTAATTGAAGAAGGCTGCCCGCCGATCACTTTGGCAGATGCTTTAGTTATTGCAGCCCACGAGATGGATTCATATGCGCATAAAAATATATTCTGTTGAAAACGATGTTGAGCCATTTGTGCGCGTATACAACTGTCTGAACTATTCTTTCAGGCGAGAGGGAGAAAAGAAGATTAGCTTTACTACTTGGAAGGGTAGCGATAGTGGACACGGAGTAAAGGAAAACACACGGACACGCAGACGGAAGCGCTTCCTTTAGTCCGTGTCTACTAGCGCTACCCTTCCAAGTATGAATTTCCAACTCGCCCAAGCAACAGCACTCCGAACTTTACTAGGAGCAGGCAAAAGCCTTCGCATGTGGGCAGTCTATTCTTAGTCCACGTAACCGTGGACTCGGGCTATCTCTCTCAACCGGACGATCAAGTTGGAGGGCAAGCTTGAAAGCGGGCCTTCCCATACTGTCCACGGCCTTATTTATCTCCCTGTAGCAAGCCGCCACGATCGCTGCAAGCTACCATACGATAAGCGAGCTGAAGGAGGCTAAGTAGAGACTAATGCGCAAACCTTATTCAGTTGTCGCGTCGCGGCTCTGCCTAACTAAAGCACTTACCATTTCTGCACATTCATCGTCTTACAGCAGGTTGAATATAAAGCCGAGGCGATTCTGTACGTTTTCGAAGAAAGAAAATGTATTTCCTGAAACAGGAAGCGCGTTTGAGCGGTCCATATAACGTTTGCTGGTTTCCCCTCATATTTGCATCATCGTTGATGTAATTTTCAGAACAGGCAGAGCAGTATAAAGCACGACAGAGCGTTCTAACCTTATAGAGACCCTGCTGAGCGGTAGGCTCTTCTGGAGTGCTGGAGCGCAGGGTGCGAAAGCAATGCATAGGCGGCCGGCTAGAGAGCCTACACTGCGTGGTCGTGGGACACGGAAGACACTCTTCACAGCAGAAGCGTAGGACCGTATACGGTATAAAATTTCGTGATCTGATTACGTGATTGCTCTGCTGAGCGAAAACTTGGCCTCAGTTGGTTTCTCAATGTGCAGCCGAAAATGACCACTGTCGAAAACTGAGCCCCCCCCCCCCCTTACATTTCTCAGCGGTGGGGCTAGAGCCCCCGGTAGGGGAGAAGCGATTGGCTCAAAAACGCTGCTCATGCTTAAGGTCCATGCCGTGCTCTGACGGTCGCGATATTTGACCTGGAGTCGGAAACCGATCCATAGGCCCCTTTGAAGAGCTATCAAACGAACGCGGTCACGCACGACAAGCGGGAAATGAGCACGTGCTGCGAGAGGAGTCCGGAAGCGGCGCATCCGCGTGCAACGGACAAACAAAAGCTCCCTTTGCCGCTTCCGCGTGCGTCCACAAGAAAAGCCACAGCGCTGCCTCGGACATTCCTGACCTGCAGCCAGATGCCGGTAATGACTAGCTTGAAGACCCAACATACAAGAAAGGAAAGCACAATACGAGCGATGAATCACGACTAAGACATTACTAATATGAGCCATACGCAAACCAGCCTTACAAAGGAAAGAAACATGGGGATCACTAATTGATACTCCTAGAGATATCTGTTTCGCTGCTGCGTAATGATATTGAGGCCTCCCTTATGCCTTCGACGCTTTTCATGTGGTGAGCAACGGGCATGAGGCGAGCTTTTTTATCCCCGAATGATGCGTGTAAATCAAAGACCGGCTTACGCCCTCTGTTTAAGCTAATCAGACGCGCATAAGATGAAATGAAATGAAGAAATCGCAGTCGCTCATTTACCACTCTAAACTGTCAATGTCTAACGCTGATCAGAATTCATCGCCCGTTAGACCACTTCGCATCTGGAATATACGCCCCACGCTAACAGCTTTGCATGATGACCCTTTGAAACACCATACTTCGATAGTTCACGACAAAGCAGGCAGGCAAGCTTTTATCAGCCCAGTGAATAAACAAAGAAAAAATATAATACTGGTCTGCGGAAGACGACAGGATGCTAATACGACGCCCGACCGATTTTATTATTGATTCAATGTGCAGATGGAGACGACACCTTTTACACAGCACACTATATTGAATTCGTCAATGCACTTGCCAAATTTAGGAAAATTTGAAACCAAGACCTGTCCGTGCAAATCGGCAACCGCGATTACTTAGTTGCGAATTATAGACTGCATGTCACGCAGCACGTCAGCTAATGTAATCAACCGCAGCAGGTCTAGGCATTCCCGCTAACGAGAAAAGAAAAGCTGCATAACAGCGAATTTACAGAGAACGGGTAGTGGCAAACAAAGCCAATGCCACGAAAACGAAACCATTTACCGCCGCTTGTATTTTTCTCTGCGAACCTATTGTCACACTAAGCTAGAAGCCATAATATAACCATAATTTTGGCGAAGGTCGGAAAGCTTACCTGTCCGCCGCGGCGGTGTAGCGGTTACGTTGCTCGGCTACTGACCCGAAGGTCGCGGATTCGACTCCGGCCGCTGCGGACGCATTTCGATGGAGGCGAAGTGCTGGAGGCCCGTGTACTGTGGGATATCAGTGCATGTTAAAGAGCACTAGATGGTCGAAATTTCCGGAGCCCTCCACTACGGCGCCCCTCATAATCTTAGCGTGGTTTTGGGACTTAATCCCCACAATTATTACAAAAAAAGCTTACCTATATCCCAGGGCCGCATTATGACGTGTCAGGTCGTCGCAATATATTTAGAGTAGTACCACTAATAAAAGCCCTCATTAAGATCTCATTGATGAAAACCCTGTATCATAGGCGTATCTATACCAGGGGGCAAGGGGGGCGGATGCCCCCACTTTCGACAGTGGTCATTGTTGGCTGCACGCAGGAAAACGAACCACTTCGGCGAAGTTTTGCTTCAACACAACAATCATGTCATTATATAACAAAATCTGTCCTCCGCTTCTGCTGAAAACTGTCTTCCGCTTCTCACGGCTACGCACTGTAGGCTCTCTTCGGTCCAAGCCACCTATGCGACGCTTTCGCGCCTTGCGCTCGAGCATTCCAAGGGAGGCTGCCGCTGAGCAGGGGCTCTATAACGTTAGAACACTAGCTCGTTCATCATTTTATTCGGCTTTATCTGGCCTGAAATTTACATCATCGACGACGCAAATACGGGTGGGGACCAGTAAACGCTTTATGGACCGATGAAACGCTCTTCCTCTTTCAGGACATTCATTTTCTTTCATCGAAAAGGTATAGCATCACCGCTGCTCTATATCCAAGCGGCTGTGGGTCGATGAGAGTGCGTAAGTGTAAGTTGGCCCGAACTGGGAGAGCTAAAAAAAATTACACCATCTCCCGCTAAAGGGGACCATGAGGCGATGCGAAGCCGGAGCACTTGCACGATCGCGTTCCGTTGGCGTTCGTTGGGCATGCTACCGACCTCGCGTCGTGGAACGCGAAGAGGGACGCTACGCGCGTCGTATCTTCCATCTAGCCTGGCCGTTAATTCTCACAGGGCGAGCGGGGAACGCGGTCGACAGGCGGGCCAGAAGGGGGCAGCGTAGGAGAGGAGAGAGAAGGGGAGGGGACGCGCATGCGCTCGAGCTCATCGCGGCGTTGCGCAGGGGAGGATTTCGGCATGTCTAGCCCGCGTTTCAGAGGAAGAGTGGAAAGGGGGAGGGGGGAGGGGAGGGGAGAGGGAAAGTGGAGAGGGGAAGGGGAGATGGGAAGTGGAGAGGAGGTGTGTGGAAAGGGTATGCGCATGCGCAGTAAGGGTGGTCACGCCGCACACCACCACCACCACCACCGGATTGAGCTCCGCCTTAAGATACTTCGCATCTAAAAATGTCGAAGCTTGCACTAAGCCGCGCAAGGCTTGAAACAGCGAAACTGAACGATTCTGAAGACTAACCTGGTTATTTCTAGGTTGTTTCTAAGCATTTGCTAGGTGAATATTGTTTCTAGGTTGGTTTTAGGCCGTTGCTAGGCTTTAGCTAGGTGATGCTAAGTTGTTCCTACGTTGATTCTCAGCGCAGAGAGGTTCGAGTTAAACCACAGGCAGTCACATACACGACACGGATGTCCAAACTGCGGAGAGAGAACCTCGCGCTGAAACCAAGCGTTCACAACTCTCGTAGATCTTCGGGCACGTCGTCGTTGGAGTAAGCCTTCCATCGCTTCGGGGTCTTCTCGCAGCCGCCGTTCCCTTTCCCGTTACCTAGTAGTCTCTCTTTTTACGTACTCGCGGTCTTCGGCTCCCCGCCGTCGCTTCGCAGCCATTTGTCCGGCTAACTGTTGCATTCTTCACTTTTAGTGGACCGGTGTTGAGTAGTGAGATTTAACCAATTCAATTTGTGTGGCACATATCCGTTTCTGATGATGAAGTGGTAAGTAGTGGGAGTTACCCGATTTCTGTGGAAAATACCCGTTTATGGTCATGACAGTTTTTTGGTTCGCCGGACATGAAACGATTTGTCAAGCAGCTTCGCTGTTCAAAGGCTTTAGTCTCCGATCAACCTGCTTCGCCTTGCTTATCACATGGTAGCTTTCAGCGATCGCCGCGGCTTGCAACAATGAGACGAATAAGGCCTTGGACTCGAGCACATTGGGAAGCCCAGCTTTCAAGCTTGCCTCGCCACTTGTTCTACCGGAGAGCGAAGATCGTCAAGATCCACAGTTTTCTGGACTAAGGAGACTGAATTTGCTGCCGCGCTAGTTGGTCTCGATTCATCTTGAATTGACTTGTACAGCGCAAAATACAACTCGGATGGCAAAGAAGCCCACACGACCGGCGCTGTTTATTTCTCTCTCTCGCCCCTCTCTCAGCAAAGCTGCGTTCACAGAATACGCGCAGGAACAGCTCAACATCGTTATACTACAATGGAAAATATTTATTTTACTCATATTAATTCATCTCGCAGGCTGCAATAATTAGCCTCTGCCTGTGTGAGCGACGGGCAGCCTTCCCAAATTGCATTCAGGATGAGACGCATTTCGGCTATTCCGAAAAAGTTTAGGTGTGGTTCGGCATAGTAATGCGATGTTTAATGTGCATACGTCATTTTAACGCCGCGAGATTTCACAGATTTGTTATGTGCTGTAACAAGCAGGCGATTTTATGGCACACCGAAAAATATTTCACGAATGAAGAAGAACCAATGGTAACAAATATCCTGCATTGAATATGAAATCGATGGTTTGACAAAGCATCGTCTGGTCGGGAAGGAGCATGAAGAAGAAACAAAATGAAATAACGCCGACCAAATGAAAGATTTTATAAACAATAAAAAATGACGTTTCGGCTACCGTACGGTAGCCTTGTTCACAGTAAAGTGGCCCAGCGAATCGGGATTATGTCCGTTTTAGAACGCTGCCGAGACGGTTGACGATGACGAGATCTTAGTTTCCTTTGATGTGAAGTCTCTTTTCACCAGTGTTCCAGTGGATCTGGCCGTTAAGGTGTGCGAGGCTGCCTTGCAGTCCGACGAAAAAATTGGGAACAGATCGCCGATAGACGCACCTGACCTTCTAAAACATTTGCAGTTCTGCCTTGAAAACACGTGCATTGTGTTTCAGGACGTTGTCTACCAGCAGGTGCACGGAACCGCGATAGGCGCTTCAATTTCTGTCACGGCGGCGAACCTTGCAATGGAGTCGGTGGATACACGAGCCTTGACGTCCTTTGACCGTCCTCCGAAGATTTTCCTTCGTTATATTGACGACTGTTTTTGCTCAATAAGGTTGAGAGCTGGGCTGAGTAGCGAGTGTCGTGCCCTTTCTGTTTCTTTTGTCCCCGTCGAAAGTGCGCTACCTAACCTTATAGGCATAATGACTGTTTTTGCGTCATCAAGAAAGAGGCTTTCGATGCATTCTCGGCGCATTTGAATAGCACAGAGACATCGACTCAGTTCACAACTGTAACGGAAGTCTCTGGCCGTCTACCTTTTTTGGACGTACTTGTAAAAAGAAAAAACGGCCGCATTTGGTGTCTTCGGAAAAGCAACGCACACCGGACGTTACCTGCATTACGAATCAGTCCACCCGGCCTGCCACAAACGTTCTTTTGCCACTTCCCTGATATAGAGGCTACATAGGATTTGCTCTAGTGATGCTGACCGCGCCTCTGACTTTTCCAAAGTGCGCAGTGAACTTTGTGACAACGGGTACCCTCTCAACTGCATTCGTTCCGGAGAACGCCGCACACGCAACGGCGCCGCTACGCGAGCTGTGCAGCCCCAAGCTCGTGCAGCCATTCCCTATGTGCCAGGTGTTAGTGGAGCACTAGCGCAGGGTTCTAAACAGGAGAAGCGGCGAAAGGCGCGCTAGTTAGTACGTAACTTAAATCTTGAGAAACAGCGCAAAGACAGGACGAAGGAAAGTGACACACGGACGGGCGCGGACTGCCAACTGAAATTTTTATTGACGAAACCAAGAATAAGTAGATAGACGAAAGAGTGGAAAAACAAAACGATAAGGTTAGAAGATGTTTGCCACATGCGTGACGTCAAATAGCTGATTTCTTTTTCTAGCTATCCGAGTGACGGAACGCTTATACATCGATCACCCCTTTGCTGGATGACAAAGGCCTCAAATATCTCGCGCGCGCGCCTTTGACGGTAGCGTTTTAGGATGGTGACGTCAGAGAGACCTGGGGTGCACCCATGCCTGGCACAATGAGTGGCTAAATTGCTACCGATACCAGTCCTTAATGAATTGGCATGTTCGCGAAGCCTATCATTGATGCACCTCCCAGTCTGTCCCACGTACACACTGCCGCACGAGCACGGCATACATCTCATACACGATGCATGTCGCACACTCGGTGAATGGCTTGGCGTGCCTTCCACCAAAGGGGTGATCGATGTATAAGCGCTCCGTCACTCGAATTGCTAGAAAAAGAAATCAGCTATTTGACGTCACGCACGTGACAAAAATCTGGTAACCTTATCATTTTTTCCCCACTCTTTCGTCTATCTACTTATTCTTGGTTTCGTCAATAAAAGTTTCAGTTGGCAGTCAGCGCCCGTCCGTGTGTCACTTTCCTTCGTCCTGTCTATGCGCTGTTTCTCAAGTTTTAACAGGGTTCTACGAACGTTCGACGTACACGGCGCGCATGTTACTGCCCGAAAACTTAAACACGAACTGGTGCACGTGAAGGACCCACTCAAGAAAGAAAAGTTCCCAGGCGTCGTTTATAGAATCCCGTGCGCAGTCTGCGACTATGTTTATATCGGGGAGAGTGGTAACTTTGAGAGACGTCTGAAGGACCACATGAATGACGTCAGAAAGAAGAATGTGGTATATAATGCACTTGCGGAACACGTGGCTACATGTAATCACGACACTGACTCGGCCAAGGGAACCGTAATCGCAAAGGAAAGAAACTGGTGTTCGCGTCAGTATCTGGAATCGCTTCTCATCCAGACTACGAAAAAAAAGCTGAACAGAAATGATGGAAATCTGCCTCCAGCGTACGCCAGGTGTCTCGGCAGCGTTCTACAACGGACATAAGCCCGCTTCGCTGGGCCACTTTACTGTGAACAAGGCTACCGTACGGTAGCCGAAACGTCATTTTTTTAATTTTTATAAAACCTTTCATTTGGTCGGCGTTATTTCATTTCGTTTCTTATTCATGCATTGAATGTAGTGTGCTCTCTTATTTTCTATGCAGTCGGGCATAAGTGGTCACTACGCCCCAGACGTCATATTTTTTAGCGCAAACAGGAAGAAAAAGAACGAACTGGCTGAGAAGAGAAGAAGACAGTGCACAGGGCAAGCGCTAAAGCGCTTCTTGACGCGACTTCTACGAACCTACAGACAAGCCTCCTGTGTCATGTGGTGCAGTCGGTATTTAGCGCTTGATGATGATGATGATGATTTCCTTTATGCATGGCTCACACCCACTCTGGGGGTTGGCCAAGAAACGATTAATTTAAAGTAGAAGTGGCCACATATGATTTCTATGACTAATGAATTATAGAGTAGTTAGAAAAAATGCATAATGCTAATTTAAAATTCAGAGTTAAAACCGCCCTGATTCAATTAAGAATTTTTGTACAGCGGAACAGACATCCCGGTGACAATGACCTAATGAGGAGGCTCCCAAGGATAGAATATTAGAAGTAATGAAATCCAATCTAATTCGATTAAACGCTGCTATGAGAATATTTTTCCTTAGTAAATTGAAACGGTTACATGATAAGAAATAATGTTCAACTGTTTCGTCCTGGTTACAAAACGAGCAAAGAGGGGAGGGAGCCAGACCAGATCTATGCATATAAATGTTTAGTTTTGGAACGCGACATCGTAAGTTAGTAAAAATAACTTCTTCTTTTCTTGTTGAGCAGAAATTCCTAGGCCAAGGGAACAAGAGGTGTCGGTATTCGTTTAGATGAGTGATTAATGTTTTGCCGGAGTCTTGAATTATGGCACGCCTTCTAAATCTGTCACGAATTAGCAGTGCTGTTATGGGAATAATTGAGAATATGGGACCACTGAGAGCGGCTTTCGCCAGAGAATCCGCCATTTCATTCATTTTTATCCCTTTGTGTCCCGGTACCCAGATTAATCTAATTAAAGTTACGTGGGTGGGAACAAGAAAATGAAACGTACGTGATAATTGAGATTCGCTATTTGCAGCGAGTGCTGAACACAAAGATAATGAATCTGTAATTATTGCAAATCTTGATGTTGATGGGGTCAGCTTTCGTAAAGCCATAATTACCGCTAGAAATTCCGCCGGAAATACTGATAAGAAATCAGGAAGTCTTAATGAAAATGACCAGTTGAAGGTCTCAGAGAAAATACCAATGCCAGATTTTTCTTCGGATTGTGAGGCATCTGTAGCTATGATATTTGTCGTATGTATCCCCTCTAAATGCCTTTGTAGTAGGCCGTTTAATATCTGGTAAGGCAAATTTTTGGCATCATTTGGATATATATTGTCAAAAATGATTTTAAGGTTGTGCCTTTCCTTGTCAATGGAAGGAACTTCACTCAGTTTAACATCTAAGGGTCCAATAAGTGCTTGTACGTAACCCACCTGTGGTGTATGAAACCGAGGCCAGTAAGATTGAAACAATAACGCTGGGTGAGACCTGAAAGTAATTTTTAGTTTTATAGGATATTCATACATCTTTAGAAAAGTTTGTACCGTTAGTATCCTAAATCTGCACAAAAGAGAGGGCAATCTTGCCTCTAAGTACAGGACATTATTGGCTACGAATTTCGGGAGTCCTAGGCATAACCTTAGGGCTTCCCTTTCCAGCAGTACAAGTGGACGCAATTTATAAGCTGGTGCACCCGAATATAAAACACATCCGAATTCTAATACTGGGCGTACATACATTTTGTATATCATAATTAGTGTGTCCCTTCGCATCCCCGATCGACTGTTGCAAAGTCTTCGTAAAACTTATAGCGCTCCTACTCCTTTCTTTGTTATGTATTCAATATGTGTTTGCCAGAGGAGACGAGTATCATAAATTATTCCCAGCTATTTTACCGAGTCCACTTGTGGTATGTTCTGCAGGTTGCATGTTAGTGTTATATTAACCGGGTTATCCAAAGGGAAAACTATCACTGAGCTCTTTGAAACATTGAGACATAAATGGATAGCCTCTAACCAATTTTCAATGGCGCACATATACGTTTGTAAGCGAGTATATAGGGAATGTATATCAGAGTCGGACGCAAAAAATGCTATGTCGTCTGCATATACGTATGTGTATACACCATCATGGCTGGGAATATTGCTCAGCAATACATTAAAGAGAAGAGGCGAGGTGACTGCTCCCTGAGGAACCCCTCTCGACTGACAATGTATACCTGAAGAATGACCTTTTAGTGAACAATCAAACTTCCTTCAAGTTAAAAACTCACTAAACCACCTCACTATATAATTAGGGATATCATTAAAGTTTAATTGATCCAATAATATTTTATGTTCTACACTACCGTAAGCTTTCGAGATATCCAATGTTACCAGGGCTGCTATTTGTCTGTGACCGCGCGCTAATTTAATTCTGCTCGCCAAATCCACATGTGCATGCCAAATAGAACATTTAGGTCTAAAGCCAATTTGGAAGGGGCTGAGAATCTCTTTCTCCTCGACCAATTTCATAAGACGGGCATAAAGAATTCTTTCTATTAATTTAACCAGATTAGAAGTTAGCGCAATTGGTCTAATATTGTCAAGGGTGTATCCTGCAGAGTTGTTTTTAAGAACTGGAACTATTTTAGCAATTTTCCAATTAGAAGGAATCCATGAGCATTTGACAGAATGATTAACTATAGTTAGTAAACTATCAGGGGCCTCCCTAAAAAGGATTTTTAACATTTTTGTAGTTATTCCATCACAACCTGGAGCGGAACTGGGAAGTCCTTGCATTACCGTGCCCAGTTCAGTCATTGATATCTCGTTGTAGTCATCACTCGGCATTGCAACTTTAGTGTATGGTGATAGTAGAGATGAAAATCTGCTTTCTAGACCAACTGCTATATCTTTTAGCATTTGCTTAATTCCTTCTTCAGAGTGCACCAAAGAATCTATGTTTGGACGATGGAGAATTTTCCTACTACGGAGGAATTTGAAAAGCGCACTTTTATTTTTGGCTTTGGATAGGAAATCGTAATGCTTAGTGTCGTAGTCTTCCTTTGCTTTAGATACTGTGTGTTTGAATATGGTTCGGTAGAATTTATAGTCGCTCCAATTTTTCGGACATTGCTTATGTAATAAGCTTTTCCAGGTAGCTTTCCTTCTTTTAAAATTGCGTGAACAATCCGAATTCCACCAAGGGTTGAGCAAATTATTTTTCTTTGATTGAATCACAAATTCTGACTTTTTTCTAGACGTTTCCAGAGCACTACAAATTATCCTTGATTTTTGTTCATCAGAAACATCGGATACTGGAGAAATTGCAGATATCAAGCATTTCTTGAATATGCTGTAGTTTATAAATGCATTGGTTTGTTCAGCAGCGAATGTCACTGGGCAGAAAATTTCATAAATTACTGGTAGATGATCGCTATTAGTGGCACTGTCAATAGTCGACCATGAAGATACTGAGAGACTATTGCTAGTAAATGTTAGATCGATTGTAGAGCAGTTCAGGCCTCTCACGAATGTACAAGATCCAGAGTTTTTGCAAGAAAAGTTTTTATCTAATGACCAGTTCCACAGCCGGTTACCGCATGAATCTGTTTTTAAACCCCAAGAAATATGATGCGAATTAAAGTCCCCAGAAATCAAAATATCACGCCCACAAAAATTTAATGCCCTGTCAAGATAGCTAGTACTCTGAACACCGCAAGGAAAATAAGTGTTTATAATATATATCGGAAAACAGCCGGGAAGGACCATCTCTACGGTTAACATTTCACAGTCAGGATCCATAATTTGAAAAATAATTTTTGCCTTATGACATATTTTACCTGAAATGAATGTGATTAGACCTCCACCTCTAGTAGGTCGGTCTAATCGAAAACACCGGTAAGACTTTAAATGAAAATTTTTCTCATTAGTTAACCAAGTTTCCTGTGATAAAATTATATCCGGATTATGTTGATTAACAAGACAAAATTGGTCTACAGAAGCTGATAAAATGGAGCGGCAGTTCCACTGAAGCACTTTCAACGACCCTATGGTGAAGAAAGTGCAGCAGTAGAAATTGCCTTCTCCAATATACTTTCTTTCAAAATTGATTTAGGCTGACTTTTCTTCGATTTCGACTGAGGCAGAGATGACGAGTCCTCACTAGCTTACGAGATTGCTCTCTTTTGGGCCCTAGCAATATGGTCTGCATCTGTCATTTCCATTTCGTTGATTGGCTGGTTTTCAGAGACAGGAGTAAAAGATGAGCTCGTTGACGCGATACCACATTCAGAGTTGGGTATCTGATTACTTTCCTCATTGGTACGCTGTGTAGGTTTAGTAGTCAAAGATTTTACACAGCACTGACCAGCAGTTTGCATGGCGGTATTCATTTTTTCTGAGATAGCCTGTAAAATGCTGTCTCTCAGGTTCGCCAATAGCTGGTCCATAGCCTTCGCTAGTGCTTTCTGCACAGCTGGTTCAATAATTGAAGTGAGGGATTGTTCTGAGACAGTATTATGTTTAGAAGCAACTCCTGCATAACTAAATGCCCTTTCTTTCACAGTGATGATTGCTTCTCTCCTAGAACATCGCCGTTTTTCTATTATTTCCAGAATCTGTACCTCCAGGGCGCGAGCTGAACAGCTGCGAAAATCAGCGGTATGGTCTCCACCACATAGGCAACAACGCTCATCTTTTGAAGTGCAGTCTTTTTGGGCATGGTCTTCTCCACATTTGCAGCAGCGCTGGCCCGATTTACACCCGCCGACACTGTGACCAAATCGCCAGCAATTATGACACTGAAGAGGGCGCGGAGCTAGCTGATCTACTCTGAATACGAGTGGCCATATCTTAATCTCGGAAGGGCATGTAGTTCCCGCAAAAGTGGCAGTAACTGACTCAGTAGGCACCCTGGTATTGTCAACTAGCCTATTACATCGGTAGACTGCAATAACGCCAGCTGCCGCTAGTTTCTCCAGTGTTTGCTGAGGAGTTAGACTGGAATCGACACCTCTTACAGTTCCCTTGGTGCAAGCTAGGTGAGCAGGATTGAATGCACTCACCGGAGTTCTCGCAAATGTGGAACACCTGAGCAAATCAGCAACACAGTTCTGGTCTGGCGATCTACACACGATACCTCCTCGACCGAACTGTCTCACATCCGTTATCGTCTGGTACAAGGGAGTGGCAGCATGAAGCGATTCCTGGATAGCCTGAGGGTTGTTCAGACGAATCGAGCCTCCGCTAGATGGTACCAAGGCCACCGGGATGCTTGTGACTCCGCTGCGAGAGAAAAAATCCAAAGGGAGGTCGTTAGGTGGGAGCGCTTGCCCTGTGCACTGTCTTCTTCTCTTCTCAGCCAGTTCGTTCTTTTTCTTCATGTTCGCGCTAAAAAATATGACGTCTGGGATACAACACCAACTAGCCCGAGAGGAAGTTTTATTGAAGCATATTTCTAGTACAGTGGGCCCTTTCTTTGACGCGACCTCTACGAACCTACAAGCAGGCCTCCTGTGTCATGTCGTGCAGTCGGTGTTTAGCGCTTGCCCTGTGCACTGTCTTCTTCTCTTCTCAGCCAGTTCGTTCTTTTTCTTCCTGTTTGCGCTAAAAATATGACGTCTGGTATAGAACACCAACTAGCCCGAGAGGAAGTTTTATTGAAGCATATTTCTAGTACAGTGGGCCCTTTCTTTGACGCGACTTCTACGAACCTACAGGCAGGCCTCCTGTGTCATGTCGTGCAGTCGGTGTTTAGCGCTTGCCCTGTGCACTGTCTTCTTCTCTTCTCAGCCAGTTCGTTCTTTTTCTTCCTGTTTGCGCTAAAAATATGACGTCTGGGATAGAACACCAACTAGCCCGAGAGGAAGTTTTATTGAAGCATATTTCTAGTACAGTGGGCCCTTTCTTTGACGCGACTTCTACGAACCTACAGGCAGGCCTCCTGTGTCACGTCGTGCAGTCGGTGTTTAGCGCTTGCCCTGTGCACTGTCTTCTTCTCTTCTCAGCCAGTTCGTTCATTTCTTCCTCTTCGCGTTAAAAAATATGACGTCTGGGATACAACACCAACTAGCCCGAGAGGAAGTTTTATTGGTCACTACGCGAACGATCATTTTTGCGTCATTTGTTGCATCGTGTCATGAGCAGGTGTTGCGTGCATGAGCCAGAAAATGTCGACCAGTCATAAACAGCTGACGACCAATGCGGAAGGAAATGATGCGGGGTAATTTCTGTTTACACTTTTAGCATAGGCGCATTTACTTGGAGGGGCCGGACGGCCCTCCAAGCAACGTCGCAAACGCAAATACGTTTCAATTTCAATTTTGAATTTCAATTTATTTCCATAAGAATGGAGGAAGGCCCGAACAAAAAGTGGCAATTCCCACTTGACGAAGATTCGGGCCCCCTGTACAAGGCATACAGCAAAGAGACATATAATACACACATGTACATACAGTGTATTCAGTATCACAGGAAGTACACATAATTTGTATGTAGTAGTTAAACAATACTGCTATAATCGCTACATACAACAAGAAGGAAAAATACAAATATAGCTTTCAAACATGACAAAACAATTCGTGAAATTGTGCCTCATATTACTTCAAGTTACCTGTTTGTGTTACATCAGTGGGTAATAAAGCATTTGATGTCGTTATTTTGTTACAAACCAATTGCGTAGATCCTTTTTGGTGATGTTAGTGACATCAATCCCTTGTTGAAAGAACATATTTAACAATACAGGAAGCGTATATCGAACGCTTTGCTCACCGTATCTGTTTCTTGAAAAGGGTACTTGCCAGAATTCATTGTTACGCGTAGTATACAGGGGTGTTCTGGTTTTTATTTCCGCTAGGGAAAGTAATATTTGTTCATTATTTCTTAAACATTGTTTGTATCTTGTACAAAGGGTGTACGAGTAAGAGATAAAATATAACCGAATGAACTGTTCCTTTGTATGCGCGTCGTATGGTACGCCAGATATTTGTCGAACAGCCTTGTATAAAGAATGTACTACGCCTCTAATGCCACAAATTCTTACATTTTAAGGGAAACTTGCGGTTGACACGTTAACAACCACGTTAATATAATAATAATAATAATAATAATAATAATAATAATAATAATAATAATAATAATAATAATAATAATAATAATAATAATAACAATAATAATCAATCAATCAATCAATCAATCATTTATTTAACGTGCCCAGGAACAACCGTGAGGTCTTTGTGCAGGCGCACGCAAAAAAAAAAACAATAAAAATCAACAATAAAATACAGACAGTCTTCAGAAATAAAAAGAGCAAAAACACGTAGACAAAGAGAAATGAACACGAAAGCGGAGGAGTAAAATAAGACAATATGAGAAATATTGAAGGAAAATAAAAAATTAGATTGCACATATACAACTATGCGGAAAGACGGAGAAGGGAAGACTTTGTACATTGTGCCATACTATGTCAAAACAGTGCAAAGCTCGGATAAAAACAATGATTGTGGACTATGAAAAACGTCAAGATCAAGAAAATTAATATTATAAAGACTTTGTATTCTGTGAACGGTAGAGTGTTGGAAGAAGCAGGCGGGTGCATGAAACGGTCTGTTCTCTCTGGTTAACTTACGCGGAATTCGAAAATTAACACAATTGAGAAGTACAGGGCAGGATATGATACCGTGGACTAGCTTGTAGAGAAATAAGAGATCAGAACGATCTCGTCGGCAGTGAAGTGATAATAATAATAATAATAATAATAATAATAATAATAATAATAATAATAATAATAATAATAATAATAATAATAATAATAATAATAACACGCTCGAAACACTATTTCGACTAAGAGCAAACAAGACAAAATATATTATACGCAAACCTTAATATATTCAAGAAAGTGCAGCATTACTAAATAAAAGAAAACGTGCCCTCATTGCTACATGCATTAAAAACGCAACTATTAGTGAGCAGCTTTTAGACATTAACGATGACGATAATGAAAACTTTATTCTCCTCTAAGCAGCGTAACCGACCTCTGGGCCGGTCCCCTCTTTTGGGAGACATTAACGAAAGATCATTTAATGATGCAAATTACTATTGGGAAGGGCGCCCTGGGGACATAATTGTGTTCATGCATAAAGTTGTGTGGTTAATGTATAAAAAATTTGCAGTGGCTTAGCTCGGCTTTGCCAGAATATACGTAGCGTTAGCAAAGGTTCAGCTGATTATTCTTAGCTTTCCAGATCGTCTAGGATTATTAGCGTTCTTCTGTTCATAGTTCGTACGCTAAACCGCTAATTGTCAGGCAACTACTTCGGGATCCGATGAGATAAGCTTCTCGGCTCTTCTGCGCCGTTGAGCAGCATTTGCGCTCTCCTTATCCATGCGTTACCCACCTGCAAACGCCAGTCAGCGGCGCTATCAAGCGGCTCCAGCGCAGTGTCAGACTGCGACTGCACAGCGAAGGCAAATAGCTGCGCGCGCGCCGGCGCCAGTGTGTCTGCCATGGCTACGATGTCACTCCTCTCGAATGCGCAGATCAGCAGCGGCGAGTCGCGCGCGGTGGTGGCGGACAGCGCGTGAGACGCCAACTCCGGTGAGCCAGCTGTGTGACATCATTGATCCTCGCGCATGCGCAGCACGGCTCGTGAGGATCCACGCGAAATCGGCTCCGGCTAGGTAAGTGTAGCTACGCTACAAAAGTGTTCTTGTAATACTATTACGCGCATAACTCGCATGGCATGTGTATGGTTGTCCCAATGTATGCTCGGTAAAACTGACTGTACAGTACTTCTCTGCCACGGTATTAAAAATACTTAAGCAAATTCTCTTTGTATATGAGAAATCACATCAAAGTGAGTGCGAATGAAGTTCTCTCTCTCTCTCCGTATATATATATATATATATATATATATATATATATATATATATATATATATATATATATATATATATATATATATATATATATATATATATATATAGACCGATTTCTGATGAAGGCCGGACCCGCGGCCGAAACGTCAATAAATTGCTTCGTGCGCGTGTCTGTTTCACTGCGTATATATATATTGTAGCGAAGCTTATTGGAACTCTGAAGTGGGTCGTCCTCTCCGGCCCCTTTTAGTGGGTTGCCCTTTTCGGACAGAGTGCAGCTCGCGCAGAGTCGGCCCCGCCTTGACTGTCGCTGTCGAGTATCGTCGCCGCTAATAAACCGCTTTATAATTTGGTATAATAAACCTCCCTCCGTACAGCCAGCGCCCAAAGTATTCACCCGACGGCAGTATGCACAGCCCGTGTCATCATTCGGGACGCTCTGTACGCCGTCGAATTTATCATAATTATATATATATATATATATATATATATATATATATATATATATATATATACCAGCTGGGACACGTTCAAGGAGAAGCTACGTGACATCTTTGGGAACCCGACCGGTCGCCACGCAGCTGCACGACAAGAGCTCGCTACCCGTGTCCAGTCACCTACTGAGTCGTATGTCTCATACATACAAGAAGTGCTTGCTCTTTGCCGGAAAGTGGACGAGGCAATGCCCGAAGCTGACAAAGTGGGTCACGTTTTGAAAGGCATCGCGGACGACGCTTTCCATTTGCTGGTCTACACCAACGTCTCGACTATCGACCGCATCATTCAAGAATGCCGCCGTTTCGAAACGGCCAAAAGCCGTCGTGTGCACCCTCAATTTTCTCGGTTGCCAAACACGGCTGCCACGTCCACCTGCTCCGATTCCGCCGCTACACCGCCCTTTGAGCAGAGTGTAACGCGTATCGTTCGACGGGAACTTGAAGCGGCAAGTCCGGCGCCGTTCCAGCCCTCTTCATTCAACCATGCCACTATACAACCAACCCCCGCGGTCTCCGTTATTCAGGCGGTCGTACGACAAGAATTCGCCAACCTCGGGTTCCCTGTCGCCTGCCCCGTCTCTCGCCCCTCGTCCCGACCAATGCCCATGAATGCACCTCGAAGTGACCCATACGTTCCTCCACGATCTCACAACCCAGCGGAATGGCGTACTCCCGACGACAGACCCATCTGCTTCCGGTGCCACCGCGTTGGTCATGTATCCCGCTACTGCCGCGCCACTTGGACGCCGCCATATAGGACCCAATTTTTCTCGCCTTCCCGCCCATATGAAGATCTTCGCCGGTATTCGCCCAGCCGTACAGACCCTACTGGTGACACACCTAACAGCCGCCCTCCTGCTCGTTCACCGTCCCCTCAACGCCGTCGTTCCCCGTCGCCCCAACCCCGCCGCCACCCCTCGCCGCCCAACTTTGCATCGTACCCGACGGAAAACTAGATCGTGCAGCTCCTGGAGGTAGTGCTGCATCATCTCCTTCTGAACCAAATCCTCCGTTGACGCTTCCTACGAACAAGAACCTCATCGATGTGCATGTGGACGGTATTTCTTTGACGGCTCTAGTCGATACTGGAGCTCACGTGTCCATAATCAGTGCTCGTCTTTGTCGCCGACTGAAAAAAGTCCTCACACCTGCTACTACAAAAGCTGTACGCGTCGCCGATGGCGGAACTGTTCCTGTCACTGGAATGTGTACAGCTCGCATAAGCATAGCCGACCGTTACGTTCCTGTCCTCTTCACGGTGCTCCATAATTGTCCTCATGACCTCATCCTAGGGATGGACTTCCTGTCGACCCATTCTGCCCTGATAGACTGTTCTGCTGGTACTCTTTGCTTGGACCTTCCTCTTCAGCCAGATATTCACCCCGACCTCCCACACAGCCTCTGCACCTCGGATTTCATCCGCCTACCGCCTAAAGCCCTAACATTCGCCGAATTCACAACGACTTCATCCGTGTTGGATGGGCACTACGTCGTCACGCCGATTACTGATGTACTTCTGGCACGTGACATCACTGTGCCTCACTGCGTCATAACTATAGCCGCTAACCGGGTACATCTCCCCGTCATAAATTTCGGCTTCACGAAGCAAGTCCTCCCTCAAGGCATCTTAATCGCCACGTTGCGGTCCTTAGCCGATGACCACGTCACCTCTTTTGCAGCAGACGTATGCTCCAATATTCCTTGTCGCCCACCCGATACCACAAGCCTCGACATGGCATTACGCCCCATGATTGCCCCAGACCTCCCCCCAGCGCAATCAGCCGCCCTCATCCGCCTTTTGGCTTCTTACCGCGAGATCTTTGACCTTGACAATCGACCACTCGGCCAAACTTCTCTTGTGCAGCACCGTATCAACACAGGTGATGCTGTTCCCATTCACCGTCGACCGTATCGGGTGTCCGTATCGGAGCGCCAGATTATTCAAGAAGAAGTAAACAAGATGTTAGCTAAAGGCATTATTGAGCCCTCATCGAGCCCTTGGGCGTCACCCGTCGTCCTGGTTAAAAAGAAAGACAACACGTGGCGTTTCTGCATCGATTACCGGCATCTAAATCGAATTACGAAAAAGGACGTGTATCCTTTGCCCCGCATTGATGACGCTCTCGATTGTCTCCATGGCGCACGCTACTTTTCATCCATAGACCTTCGCTCCGGTTATTGGCAGATTGCCGTGGACGAGAAAGACCAAGAAAAGACCGCCTTCGTCACTCCCGATGGCCTGTACCAATTCAAGGTTATGCCCTTCGGTCTATGCAACGCCCCAGCCACGTTCGAGCGCATGATGGACTCTCTGCTACAAGGGTTCAAATGGTCAACATGCCTTTGTTACCTAGACGACGTCCTCGTATTTTCACCTACATTTGAGACCCACCTTGAGCGTCTGTCGGCTATTCTCGACGTCTTCCGCAATGCTGGCCTCCAGTTGAACTCGTCGAAGTGTCACTTCGGCCGCCAACAGATTACAGTGTTGGGCCACCTCGTTGATGCTTCTGGTGTGCGGCCGGACCCTGAGAAAATTCGTGCCGTCACCAGTTTCCCAGTACCCAAATCCGCCAAAGATGTTCGGAGTTTTGTGGGACTCTGTTCCTATTTCCGGCGGTTCGTGAAGGACTTTGCAGCAATCGCTCGACCACTTACTGATCTTCTAAAGAAAGACGTCCCATTTTCGTGGGGGTCCACTCAAGCTGCCGCCTTCTCTCACCTCATCACAATTTTGACGACGCCACCTATATTGGCCCACTTTGACCCATCCGCCCCGACTGAGGTCCGAACTGATGCCAGTGGTCACGGAATCGGAGCCGTCCTCGCCCAACGTCAGCAGGGACACGACCGCGTTATCGCCTACGCTAGTCGCCTCCTTACACCTGCGGAGCGCAACTATTCGATCACCGAAAGAGAATGCCTTGCTCTTGTCTGGGCGGTCTCCAAGTTCCGTCCATATTTATATGGCACTCACTTCTCCGTAGTCACCGACCACCACGCGCTCTGCTGGCTTTCATCATTAAGGGATCCCACAGGTCGACTTGGTCGCTGGGCTCTGCGACTGCAAGAGTACACTTTTGCAGTGACGTACAAGTCTGGACGCCTGCATCAGGACGCCGACTGCCTATCTCGCTATCCGGTTGGCGAGTCGCGCACCGTCCCTGACACCGACGCTTGCGTGTGCACCGTTTCCCAACTGACCCACATAGCCGACGAGCAACGCCGTGATGCATCCTTACGGGCTATCATCGAGTGCCTCGAAGCCTCACCTTCGGACCGATCTCATCGCTCGTTCGTACTCCAGAATGGTACGCTATACCGCCACAACTTTCATCCAGACGGACCATCCCTGCTGCTTCTTGTACCCAAACACCTCCGCTCTGCTGTACTCCACGAACTTCACGACGTTCCAACTGCCGGTCACCTTGGTGTGTCCCGCACATACGACCGAATCCGCCGTCGCTTCTATTGGCCAGGTCTCGCACGCTCCGTCAGACGATACGTCGCGGCGTGTGAGAAATGTCAACGCCGCAAAACACCATCGACGCTTCCGGCTGGGTGCCTTCAACCCTTCGACATTTCGTCCGAACCCTTCTTTCGCGTCGGCTTGGACCTACTCGGCCCTTTTCCACTGTCTTCTGCTGGCAACAGGTGGATAGCTGTGGCCACAGACTACGCCACACGCTACGCCATCACACGAGCTCTTCCAACAAGCTGCGCCACAGATGTCGCCGATTTTCTTCTGCGCGACGTGATCTTGCAACACGGTGCTCCACGCCAGCTGCTCACGGACCGTGGCCGCACATTTCTATCGAGAGTCATAGCGGACATCCTGCGTTCATGTGAAACGCGGCATAAGCTCACTACGTCGTACCATCCGCAAACGAATGGCCTCACGGAGCGTCTGAACCGAACCCTAACCGACATGCTTTCAAAGTATGTTTCCTCAGACCACTCCGACTGGGACCTTGCTCTACCGTACGTGACATTTGCCTACAATTCCTCGCGCCATGACACGGCTGGTTACTCCCCATTTTTCCTGCTGTTCGGCCGCGAACCCACATTGCCCCTTGATACAGTCATTCCGTTGCCAGCAGCTCCGACCACTGAATACGCCCTGGACGCTATCAGCCGGGCCGCTCATGCACGCGAAGCCGCTCGTACTCGCCTTCTGACCTCCCAAGAGAACCAACGCCGTCGGTATGATCAACGACACCGCGACGTACACTTTTCGCCCGGTTCTTTGGTTCTGCTGTGGTCTCCGACCCGGCACGTTGGCCTGTCCGACAAACTGCTCTCTCGGTACACAGGGCCATACCGAGTGCTTCGTGCGGTGACTCCCGTCACCTATGAAATCGCTCCTGCTGACTCGTCGTCTTCATCCACCCCGCATGCCAGCGACATCGTACACGTCGCACGCCTGAAGCAGTACCACTCGCCCAATGACGTTGACGCCTAGATGCGCCGAGACGGCGCCTTTGCGCCGGGGGTTATGCTACATGTAGGCTGCCGGAATCCATATTGTCGACGCGCGTGTGCGCCCGACGAAGAGGACGAAGGTCGTTAGCTGCTCGAGCTCGGAGCCGGCTTGCTCAGCGCTGCAGCCGTTCTTGAAAATATATCTTGTGAATAGCGACTTGTAAAAGCGACTGTCACTCACGTAACAATATATATATATATATATATATATATATATATATATATATATATATTCTCATGCAGAGAAACAAGAGACAACGCCCGTTCGCTGGGCCGGCTGTTCTTATTCTACTTCGTCGTTGTCTGCTTCCCGATAGCCCAGCTCGCGCCAGTCCCGAGCGCCGATCTTGGATCCTTACACTCGGCCACGCTGCGAAATTGCATGGCGAGCTGCAAAATCGCCTCTGGAAGGCGTCCTTGGCTGTTGCGTGCTGGACGGTCTCGGCCACGCAGCAACTTGATTTCATGGGATGTGAAACATGCTTCTGTTGGTCGGTTCTGGCTGTGTCGTGGAGGTAACGGCGAAGGCGGCATGCTCAAGGGAGGGTGCCGGAACAGCATCCGGGGAGGCATCGGTGTCTGCATGGCTTCTCGGTGCTTCTTTTCCACTTCTTTCAGGAATTCAGTAACATCCGCATTGTCAAAAACCAGAGGAGGAATATCGGGAGCTTCGTCAGAAAAATCAATCATTCGTAGCTTTGGGGAAACTGAGAAAACCTCTTCTGCAGCCACATTCTCCACGTCAATAACAGAGGGCTCATGGGGCACGTCAACGGGCTGTGGTAATAACGACTCAGCAACTTCCTTGCGCTTGCCCGACAACTCTGTAGACGGCTCTTGAAGCTGCGGAAGAGGCTCCAGTTTGTCGGGGAGCACGGCGATGGAAGCCGTAGGTTCTTTTTGTGCCTTCATTGGAAGCGTACCAAGCACGGCCGGAGTTTGCATCTGCTCGGGTCCAAGAGAAGGCGAATCTGGGGTCTGCGCCTCGAATTGCACTGGATGTGTGGTCTCGGGCTTTCTTAGCGATGTCGTGGCGTCAGATGCCGGCGCAGAGACAGCGACCAGCACCGGAGTGCAGCACCTGCATCCAACATCATGGCAGCCAGGGAACCTATCTGTGTTGGGGCTCGAGGGCATCGATGGGTCATCAAGGCGGTGCCCCACATGGGCTCGATCTCCGACGGAGGGCAGGTTGGGGGATGCCCGAGCTGCACCGTCGAGGTATTGTGGTTCGCAAATGCCATGCGGGGTGGAAACTCTGTCGGCAGGCACGACGTCGCAGGCATGAAAAAGGGGGCGAAAGAGACATGTCAACCTCTCACACCATTGAGACCAGGACTGCTGCTTGACGCCTTCGTAGGCATGCCATGCCTTGGCGGCATCGCGAAGGCGGTCGATGGCCACCAGCCATTTGTAATTTTCCGGCCAGGCATGGCGAGAGCCAAGCGCATTGATGGTAGCCACCCACGCATAAACGTCATCTTGGAAACCCCGGAACACCGGTAGTTCCCATGAAGCCACTGATGGTAATGTGGCTTGCGAAGACCCGGAAGTTCTCGCGGCGAAACGGTGTAGCTCCTTAGCTAGCAGGTATGTCGCGCTCATGGCGTCTGTGAGGTGGTCCAGCGAGGAGCTTGAAGAGCCAGAGGCGGTGTCCGCGGAGATTACGGGGGCCTCGGCACTCACGGCGGCAGTCGAGAACCCGGGATGAGATGCCATGCCGGCGAGTCGCTGCGACAGGCTCGCAGCGGTGCGGATGATCTCCGCTGCATCGTCGGGTGAACCGCCCGGTGAACCAGTGGCGGCGGCCGCGGAATATGTGGTCGTCGCAGCAATCAGCGCGGCGATGTCGTGAATCATGGAAGCGTGGTCGACGCGATGAATGTAAGCGCCGGTATAGTGCCGTCGAGCCGCCGAGGAGGCCTGGACACCTTCCCCGGACGGTGCTTGTAGCGCCGGCAGGTAAGTGGGTGCCGGGGAGGCTTGGACGCCGTCCCCGAACTGTCCTTCCTGCGGCGGCAGGTATGCGGTGTCCATGTCCTAAGAAGAGCTGACGGCGTTCCTTGACTGGCGAAGAGGGACGAGGCGGCTTCTGCCCTAAGGCTTCGTTTCCGACGACTGCGCCATTGTCATGCAGAGAAACAAGAGACAACGCCCGTTCGCTGGGCCGGCTGTTCTTATTCTACTTCGTCGTTGTCTGCTTCCCGATAGCCCAGCTCGCGCCAGTCCCGAGCGCCGATCTTGGATCCTTACAATATATATATATATGAAAAAAGTATATGCTTTTAACAAACTGTTTATTGGTCGACGTTTCGATCGGAGACCGATCTTCGAAGACCGACCTTGATGCAGATCGGTCTCCGATCGAAACTTCGACGAATAAACAGTTTTCAGGGCGAAGCTCCTTATGCCGTGGGTCTGTCCACCCTCCGTTTGTAGGTTTGTTTGTAGCAGCCACCTCTAGTTCGTGAGAAACGCGCGTTCTGGTATGCAGTACAAGAAGAAGACGACGTTGACGAGTGAGACTCTACTGCGTGTTCGCCTGTGTGGCATTCTGTCTTCTTTACTGCGCGCGTTCTGGTACGCAGTAGAAGAAGAAGACGTTGACGAGTGACACTCTCGTGCGTGTTCGCCTGTGTGGCGTTCTTTTAGGGGCGAAGCTAGCGGCACCCGTTCGTCCCCGTCGTAGTGCGTAACCAGCCTTAACGCTAGTACCAGATCTTGACCTTCAAGGAGGTGCCGGTGGGAGATTTCTCCTGTGCGTTGTTGAACAATAAAAAATTCGCAGCGTGCGCGTTAACTAAAAGCCGACTTCTTCTGTCTCTCAATCCCCATTAGTAGCCATTGGCATGTTCCAGTAGGAAACGTTAGTAGAAGTAGAAGTGTAAGTGTTAGCTAAAAGCCGACTTCTTCTGTCTCTCATTCCCCATTAGCAGCCATTGTTTACCTCCAAGGTAGTGCCTGGTGAGATTTCTCCTGTGCGTGATTAAACAATAAAAATTAAAGTGAGCTGCAAGTCGCCATGACTCTCATGGACCCTTTAGTATAAACCGGCCCGATCTCACGTCGTTGATGATGTACTGGGCGTGAAACTGCGCGACGCCGCCGCCAAGATACTGCCGTACGAGAGCTTCGCCCCACTGATCATCATTCACCCCGTGGACATGCTGTGGAATTTTCTTCTTTACTACGTCTCGTGTTTTCAACGACACCCGAAGACAACATTTCAGAAGTAACGCGCCATGAGGCTCTCTCTTGGCACGCTTTCTCTTTAGCTCGGAGTCGCCAGATGGAAGACAAGGCTGCGGAACGGAGGGCACAGAAGGCGGCGGCAGCGCTCGCTCGCAGACAGAATCCTGAGGTGAGAGCTCGCGAGGCCGAAGCTGCACGTCGACGCCGCGAAGCAGATTCCGCCGTTCGAGCCCGCGAAGCCGAAGCTGCTCGACAAGCCGCACGGCTGCGGCGAGAAGATCCCGCCGTTCGAGCCCGCGAGGCCGAAGCTGCTCGACAAGCTGCAGGGCTGCGGCGAGAAGACCCCGCCGTTCGAGCCCGCGAGGCCGAAGCTGCTCGACAAGCTGCACGGCTGCGGCGCGAGACCCCGCCGTTCAAGCCCGCGAGGCCGAAGCTGCTCGACAAGCTGCACGGCTGCGGCGCGAGACCCCGCCGTTCAAGCCCGCGAGGCCGAAGCTGCTCGACAAGCTGCACGGCTGCGGCGCGAATCGGATCTTCAAAATGTGAAGGACCGTGAAGCGGCGAGAAAGCGCGCGTACCGGCAGGCAGAGCCCGAGGCTCTTGCGAGCACGTGAAGTGGCTGCAAAACGCATCAGGCGGGCTCTCCCGAGGGCGCCGACGCGCGCTTCCAGCGGGACTTCCTTCATAACAGTTTCGGCCATAGTTGCGGTGTGTGCGACAGATTGCGGTTCGCAAACAAGCTAGTCACAATATCTTCCATCAAGAAGGACCACGCTCGCGGCAGTGCCATCGCCGTGCTGCAGCGCGAGTTCGCTTCGACCCACTCATCATCATTCACCACGTGGGTATGCTGTGATTTTTTTTTAGAGGTGTATACCTTTTTCCTATTTATTTTACATCCACATAATCTACGTACTGTATATATATATATATATATATATATATATATATATATACAGTACGTTAGGGACACTTGTGTTTATATATATATATATATATATATATATATATATATATATATATATATATATATATATGGTGGGGTGACATTCAATGGATTCGGTGGAAAATCTGGCAGACAAGGGGGTCGACAACCGTGCGAAACAAGTTTTCCTAACGTTTCGGCAGTGAAATTACTCTGAGCAAGGCAGGCCCTCCTGCCGAAACGTTAGGGACACTTGTGTTTCGCACGGTTGTCGACCTCTTTTTCTACCGTATTATATGTTGCCACGTGGTTTATTCACGTGCAAACGTGAAGGAACGACGAGGAACGTCAAGGGGCAAAAATCCAAGCAAGCGCAAGCTCGGTCTCATGGCTACCACTAACGCTGTGACTTGCTTTCTTGGCTGCTTCGTCGTCGTCTCGTATCGTTCACTACATTTGCCCCCAGTGAATAGCGTAGCCATCCTGGCTACCTAAGGCGTTGTCAGTATGGCGGGGTCATAATAGGGCTTGAGGCGACTCACGTGGACGATTTCCCTACCACGACGACGTGAGGCTTTGGACAGTGCCAGAGGCTCAGGCTCACAATTGACTGGAGACGTACGAGCGAGAATGCGGTAGAGACCGTGATATCGGGCCAGCAATTTCGACGAAAGGCACGGAGCGCTCGGTGGAATCCAAAGCCAAACCAGGGCACCTGTCGTGAGAGTAGGGAGAGGTCGGTCGGTGTCGTGCTTTAGCTTCGGAATGGCGGTAAATCGGGCTAGTTTTTCTCTGTCTGTTCGTCCGTCGTTTTTTGCGCTGTTATTCTACGATCTTTAGCTTTAGACGGCCTTGGTCCTCGGTTGTCAGCGAACGGGCCAATTGTCTGCAATCTTCGGCGTACCTGGCAGCATCAGCAATTGCAATGAATTCAGATGAGTCAGGCGTGTAGAGAAGCGTAGTGTCCAGCGTGCATGATGGTTCGCGTCCGTACAAGAGAAAGAAAGGCGAAAAACCTGTGGTCGCGTGCGTAGCGGTGTTGTACGCGAGGCCCGTAGCCGGAGGGCGGGGGGGAAGCTAAGGGCCCGGGCCACCCTCCCGAAATTTTGGTGAGGTATAGATGTGTTTTTTCCAAAAATACATATAAAAATAGGTGTTTTTCTCAAAATGTCAAGGTTTTCAGGAAGTGCCCCCCCTCCTCACCCCGAAAAAAATTCCTGGCTACGGGCCTGTTGTACGCGTACGTGACAAATGGAAGCACGGTGTCCCAATTGGTCTGGTCTGATACTGTCAGCATATTGCCGAGAGTGCGATTAAATCGTTCAGTGAGGTCCATTCGTTTTCGGGTAATATGCAATGAACGATGTTTCTTTTTTTACGCTCAGTATACACACTACTTTATTCAATCAATCAATCGTCAATCAGTTACAGAGTACACTGTACTGTACATTGATCACACATATAAGATAAGGAGCAGGGTTGTCAAAAAGGCAATTTAATGCCTGACAAAGTGCCGTAAGCCGTCCCAGTCAATAAAGCGCACAAGGATCAGTGATGTATACATGTTAAAAGATTAGAAACGAACAAGCAGCTACAGTTACACAATTTTTGATAACAGTGCATAAGACATCGTTATAAGAACATTCATACTTCGAGACCTGTTTGCAGGACTCAGTTTATAACAACAGCGTATTATAACATCTTTTTTGATAGAGACAAAGCAAGGAATATATGCAAATACCCAGACTTTTTGAATACAAAATCATGCTATTACTATTCACTAAATGAAAATGTGACAGATTCACGTCAATTTTAACAACTTGAGAGGTGCCATCTAGAAAAAAAATCACATTTGAAGCATTAGTAGATACGTGCGTATTTTCTTTTTAAACGCAATTACTGAGCCGCCCTCTTGCACGAGGGTGGTAATTGCGGGATGTACATTCAGTAGTTGAGGAATCATATGTGTTAGCTTTTGTGTACCGTAGTTTGTCCGTATTCTTTCACTGCAGTATGTTATGCGTCTAAAGCTGTATGTATAATGCCTTCGAGAATATGCATCGGAAAATGCCACCGCGCTAGATTTCAATTTATCATATATAATTGCCGCTATTTTTTTTGTACAAGATGTTCTCAAACGTTAACATGTTGTGCTTGTGAAAGAGCGGAGTAGAATGCGTTCTAGGTCGAACACCTAAGGTTATCCGTACTATTTTCTTCTGTAGTTTATAAATGCTTTCTTTGTTTGTTTTAGTAGTCGTTCCCCATATTAGTAAACAGTAATAAATACGCGAGTATACTAAAGAATAATACAGTTTTGTTACCCAAATTGGCGAATACATCTTATTTTGCTGATTACTCCAACTGAGCGCGATAGATCGGTGCGAACTTTGTTTATATGATATGTCCAGTCGAGTGTTTCATGAAAGATAATACCAAGAAACGTTTGGCATGTGACCCGTTTAATCAAATCTCCTCGAAATTTTACTTGAATGCCACGGAGTATCCTTTTATTCTTTGACCGAAAAATAGGTTTTTGTCTTTTTTTTGTGTTTAGTTCAAGCTTGTTTGCTATTAACCACATTGATAAGTGCTTAAGCCATCTGTTTGCTTGCTTTTCTAAGCAATTCACATCTTTTCCAGATAAAAAAGAACGTTTGTGTCATCGGCGTGTAAAACCATGTCTGGAGTTATTCGTATATTAATATTATCGTGTATATATAGGAGGGAGAGCAGCGTACCTAATATAAATAAGCATAAAATAAGTACGGCGTCCCTCGGGGACTCCGTACTTATTTTATTCATTTTTGATATTGCATGCTGCGTGTCGCAACACTGAAATCAATTTGTTAGATAACGGCCTATTAACTTGAGGGAAACACCTCTTATACCATATTGATTGAACTTCACCAGGAGAATTTAATGTTTGATCGAATCGAAAGCCTTTTTGAAATCAAGGAATATTCCAAGCGTGTAAGATATCTGCTCAAAATTATCTATTATTTTGTCTTTAATAGACACTAAAGCCTGTTCTGTACTTTTTAAATGCGAAGCATTTCTTAGCGAACATCAGGCACTTTGGGCGTTTCTATCTATCTATCTATCTATCTATCTATCTATCTATCTATCTATCTATCTATCTATCTATCTATCTATCTATCTATCTATCTATCTATCTATCTATCTATGTCTGGACGCTCTCCCGGTCGTCTCCATAGGTCGTAATATACCAAAATTTGCATAGCATAGGATGAGTGTATGACGAATACGATTTACTGGTGATTACATGAATATCGCAGAATACCTGTCTGGTACGTCATGAAACCCTTTCCCTCAGTCACATGTGGCTCATACCCGCGTACCAGAGTTCATGTTATGCGAGTATGTGCCACAGGTGATAACATAATCTCAATCAACGCAGTAACCGCGAGCATACATATTGACACGGAAGGAAAGTAATAATAATAATCATTGGGGTTTTACTTCCCAAAACCACGATATGATTATGAGAGACCCCATAGTGAAAGGCTCCAGAAATTTCGACCCTCTGGTGTTCTTAAACGTGCACTGACATCACACATCACAGGGGCCTCTAGCATTCATCGAAATGCGACCGCCGCCACCGGAATCGAACCCGCGACCTTCGGGTCAGCAGCCGAGCACTGTAACTATCACACCACAGTGGCCGACGCAAGAAAAGTTAAGGAGCTGAAGACACAGCACCTCTGGAAGACGTTGGGCTGTCATCCACTCGTCCACGTGGTCCGCAACTTCGATCACGTGGGTTACGCAAAAACTGGGATCAATGCTTCCTACAATAACACTGCCGAGAGGAGGATGTCCCTCATGATTACCGGTGACTTCAATTCATTTATCAAAACCCAACAACGCCTGGTTCTTAGACGGCATGAAAGACGGCTTGGATGAGGACAGGGCATCACAAGACATCGGTGCCACGTCCAGGACAGAAGGCAGCATAGATCATTTCTTCGTAAAAGCCATCCGCGGTTTCCACCAGCTCTACTATACCTCGCACTTCACTACACTCAGACGCCTCGTAGCCGCGATCACGAACGGATCCGTTAACAAGTCATGTCCAGCTGCTGGTGCTCACTGATCACGGTGATGATGACCTTATTCAAGAAATGCCAAGAACCCCTTCCACACATTCACACGGGTTCGTGAAACGTGCATGCGTTCTCCGTCATAACGGATAAGTATAAGCATAACAACTGTAACGAACTCTAACAACTGCAACTGTGATTGAAAAAATCCGTAAGCAGGGGGTGGGTGCTGGAGCCAACGCTTCGACAAGTGGACTTGTCTTCTTCAAGGCTGGTTCCAGCCTTGAAGAAGACAAGTCCACTTGTCGAAACGTTGGCTCGAGCGCCCACCCCCTGTTTACGGATTTTTTCATCGCAGCTTCCATCTTCCACTTCCTGCCGTTTTTTGCAGCTGTGACTGTAACGTACGCGCAGTGCGCGTGCGCGTGCCACTCGGCTGCGTATGTATCTAATGAAACTTTTCGGAATAAAGCTTAGTAGCGAGTAGCGCCTGTCCTGTGCATCTGTATTCCTTCATTGTCCTATACGCGCTATCCAGTATTGAAGAATATAAGCAATATATATCAGCTTCCTGCGTTTGGTGTTGGTAACACGTATGTTTCTGTTGGCATCGTTAAGCAACGGTAAGCTACTGGTTACATAATACATGTGCGACTCTTCAAAATATGTGTGTGCGTATACCATTTGCACATTTCTCTAGGGTCATTCTGCAACGTTTCGCTCAATGTGAAAAATTGCGCCACAGCCACCTTCCTGCGCATTGTTAGGAAATAGGATATAGGACCTCGGGTGCACAGCTCGAGATACGGGGTCGTGGTATCCCACCGCTGCCACCACTGTTACGAATGGGGTTTTCGTGATGTGAAAGCCGGGAGGCTGGCGAGCCGATGATGCCAAAGATCGGACTACCGCTGAGGATCAGGACAAGGAGGCAAAACGTTTACAAAACAGTAACAACGTTTATAGCAGGTATAGCAGGTTTTAGCAGGTTATAGCAGTACAGAGCCTGCCAGCTCGACCAAGTCGGCTGGGGCATCTCCCTAACAACAGACCAGCCCGGTCTTAAATAAGGCATCCTTCCATTGTGTGATCTGGGACAAACCGGTACGAACCGCACGCCTGTTTGGATCCCACCCCACCGATGGTTGTAAAACTGGTACTAGCAGCACGTCCGTTTGGGATCCCACCCCACCGATGGTGGTCAACTGGTAGGGCAGCACGTCCGTTTGGGATCCCACCCCACCGATGGTGGACAAACTGGTAGGGGCAGGTCGCGGATGTCGTCCTGCTTCCACGTCCGGTCAGGTGCTCTGGCACAACAGCATGCTTCGCATGACATCGCTTCTCACGGCACGTGGGATCTGCCGAATTTTTTTCTTCTGAAAACCGTATTGGCTGTTTTGTTATTACATTTTCTTGACTACAAAAATTTGAGATTCGAATCTATAAGACTCGTTCTATAACTTTTGAAAATATGGGCAAGACAGATATAGGTCAATAATTATTTAAATAATTTTCATTACCACCTTTGTGTATGATTGAGACCCTAGCTATCTTTAGCTTATCAGGAAATATTCCGGTGCTTAAAATCAAATTACATGTGTGTGAGAGCGGCAGACTGACATACTGTGAGACTGCTTTTAATGGCTCTGCTTTTATACCATCAACACCTGTCGCAGAATTGTTGGGTAAATTCATAAAAAAAGAATGTATTTCGGACTCATCAGTGGAAGCCAAAAAAATAGATTTTGTAATATTTTTGCTAATGTATGGTTCACCGCCTGTGTCGGTACTAGCGGAAATTTCACAAGCCCCAGACTTCTAAAATTGGTTGTTTAACATATCTGCAAGTAATTTACCAGAGCAATGCTTTCCTTCTATCGAAAGCGCGGTGATGGACTTTTTATTTGATGAAAATGAAAGATCATTCATGGTATTCCAAACTGCGTTCTGGTCATTCATAATAGCTACAAACCTGTGTTCATAGTATTGTATGCGTGCCCGCTTTACATCAGAGCCTAATTTATTTCTGAATTGCTTAAACTGCCACAAGTAGTCGATTTGCTTTGTTTTAATAAATGCGCTAAATAGGTTATTCCTTTCTTTTATTCTCTTTAGAAGCGACGCATCTATCCATGGCTTTCTAGCTTTCTTGTTCGTTTTAAGCAGTACAAGAGGGAAGGCCTGGTTCGACTCACATGCAGCTCTTGCCTCCGGAACTGCAGCAATCAGTTTCCCGCTTGCGTAGGTCGGCGACGCATGGGTGACAGGGAGCGTCGTCGAGGTGATGGTGATCAGTGGTTGGCGTAGGGTCGTTGATCGTCAAGGGTGTACCTTGGTGGCGTCCTTGACGACGACGCAACAGTTCTGCCCACGGCGTCAAATGGAGAAGGACATTGGCGACAGTAGCGGGGTGATTCCACGAGAGATCGAACATGCCTGTCCGGTCGCAATTTTTGTTTTGCCTGGATTTTTTATATGTTATGTGGGCACATTCAAAGTGCACGGAACTGAAAATTTTATTTCCAAGAAACGCTCCCAGCGCGCCAAAAAATTATTTGAAGGTGGCGGCGCGGGCTTCCTGTTTTTGCTCACTGCAATGTTTTCGGATTTCACGGCCGAATTTAGCGCGAACTATAAATGATGTGTCGAAAATTTTTGTTGCTGGTTTTAATACGCATTACTGTGAATTACATCCATGCTTTTTTTATGCCGTCCTCAAAAAGAAGAAAATGTGAAAAAATGGCAAACACGGCCGAAATCAAAAAAGGGTCCTAAGTTTGAGGCGCCTTGGCGCCTTTGCTACTTCAAACAGAAACTTGAAAACAATGTCAACTATAGAAAAAAGCCTTTTCAACATTCATACGGAAGGTCATTTTCCTACGGGCAGCGCAAAAAAAGAAAAAAATAGTTAAAGAAGCGAGTTTTTTCAAAAAAGTACATTTTCAAAAAATAAAATAAAAAAAACTCCGGTCTCAATTTTGACGACAATTTTTTATCGAAGAGCGCTTATGTCAGTGAACACACGGTTTTAATATCATATGTCCTCATTTGCTTTGTTTACGAGATATAACTGGCCAAAATGACCCTTGCTGTGTGTGCTCACTTGAGTGCGACTGATGGTTGTTATTAGCTTGCATTGTGCGTAAATCGCAGTTTTAATTATTCTGCTGCAGCAAAACCTTGCTCTGGTGGCTTTTCGTCAAGAAAAATGTGTTCTCGGATTTTATTTGTGTCTAGCGTGTGCAAAAGTGGGCTGCTGCCGCCCTCTAAATGGCTAACGTGTAAACACTTTGCAGCCTACAATCTCGCCTACAACCATCAGAGTAAAGATGGGCGCGCCTGTTCAAGATATCAATCGTTTCTTCTTCCTGAAGGAATGCCTGGTCTACCTCATCGCGGTTTAGATGTAGACAGGTTTTTCTTGAGGAGCGTAAAGCAATGCAAGCAGACTTCGCAGGTGTCGCGAAGATCCTCAGCCTATGACAGTAGCTTCTGAAGGTAGGCAACAACAAAAAGAGCAAAGAAAAAAAATTTGCGCAACGAAAACGTTTTCCTCAGCAATTTTCTTTTTGTGAACGCGTAAATAATCGGCACAGAACAATCGGACGTAGTCATGGGCCGCGCGCATCGCGTGTAGTGAACAGCTAGACTTAGAGCAAGTCGAAACGTTTATATACTGAACGGCGCCGCACAAATTATCTCACATCTGCGCAGCTGTCATGAATGCCTTTGCAGAACTGCTCACGGTTTAACATTTTATCACTAAGGGTGTCTAACCGCTTTGGGCTGTAATAATTAATTTGTAGGCCACACACATTGTCAAAACTAAGGGTAATGTCCGTCTGCATGGCGCCACCATGTGACCTCTGCTGTCCTCGACGTGGGAAAGCACTTTAGTAAAGTGGCAACAAAACATCATCAATTGGGCAGCTTCGGCCACTCACGGCTTAATCATGCCGCACCGCACGTTTTCTGGCTGTTGAAACGCTGAGGTAAAGGTCGAGATGATACAGGAAGACGTTATCTGCGACGCCGAAAACATGTGATAGCGGGAAGTGAAATAAACCGCTCGGAAATCATTGAGCTAACTTTTTACAAATGTTGTTAAGCCACATTGTGCGTCGAACGGGGAAGATGGTTAGAGCGTACAAAGCACGTAATGGAAGGGAAGCAAGCAGGCAGTGAGAAAACAACTGCATAACAGCGCGCCTGCTGATTGTGACATTCAGTTACAGATTAAGTTGGCCTTCGCTGCATACAGATGCTTTATTCTGTGTGCAAGGAGAGTTTTGACAAAGTGACCTAAGCCATGTGTTCGCGGTGTCTCGCGTGCTTTTGATTAGCGAATACTGGCGGGGTAAGTTGAGGTTGTAAGCTGCAAACTGCGTACGCGTCAAGCCTTTAGAGAGCGGCAGCAGCCCACCCCCGCACACGCTAGACACAATTAAAGTTTGAGAATACATTTTTCTTGACGACAAGACATCAGAGCAAAGTTTTACTGCAGGAGAATAATTAAAACTAGATTTACGTTCTTCGTAAGGAAATGCCAGCAGCACTAAAGAAAAGAGAAGAAACTGAGCCAGGAAAAAGAGACAGGAACAGGTAGGATGCTGGCATCCTACCTGTTCCTGTCTCTTTTTCCTGGCTCAGTTTCTTCTCTTTTCTTTAGTGCTGCTGGCATTTCCTTACAAAGAACTATGTACCAACTTGCCCAACAAGCCACCCTAATAGATTTACGTGCAATGCAAGCTGATGACAACTATCAATCGCACTGAAGTGAGCACACACAGCAAGGGTAATTTTGGCCCGTTAAATCTCGTGAACAAAGCAAATGAGGACATACATATTAACATGGTGTTTTCACTGACATAAGCGCTCTTCGACAAAAAAATGTCGTCAAAATTGAGGCCTGACTTTTTTCTTTATTTTTTGAAATGTACTTTTTGAAAAAAACTCGCTTCTTTAACGATTTTTTTCTTATTCTGCGCTGCCTGTAGGAAAACGATCTTCCGCATAAATGTTGCAAAGGCTCCTTGAAATACTTGACACTGTTTTGAAGTTTCTGTGTGAAATAGGAAAGGCGCCAAGGCGCATCAAACTTAGCAAACTTTGTTGATTCGGCCGTGTTTGCCATTTTTTCACATTTTTTTTATTTTTGAGGACGGCATAAAAAAAGCATGGATGTAATTCACAGTAATGCGTATTAAAACCAACAAAAAATTTTCGATACATCATTTATAGTTCGCGCTAAATTCGGCCGTGAAATCCGAAAACATTGCAGCGAACAAAAACAGGAGGTCCGCGACGCCACCTTCAAATATTTTTTTTGGCACGCTGGGAGCGTTTCTCGGAAATAAAATTTTCGGTTCCGTGAATTTTGAATGTGCCCACATAACATATAAAAAAACCCAGGCAAAACAAAAATATCGACCGGACAGACATGTTCGATCTCTCGTGGAATCACCCAGCGGGCGACGTGTCCAGCGATACCACAGGCGAAGCAGATGGGCCTATTGTCCTGCGTTCTCCGCGCGTCTGGGCGGTGGTAAAATGGAGCCGGCGGTCTCGCGAAGATATGCGACGCAGCGTTCACGGTCGTCGGCAAGGAACAGGGCGGCATGACAGGTCGAGAATAGGGCACAGGCTTCTGCGGGCGAGCAGCGACGGCGGCGTAGGTAAGTGGCACAGTGACGGGTGATTGTTGGAGAATCGGTCGGAGGGCCTAGCAACTTGGGTCCGAATAGCATGTTGAAGGTCCGGAGCCAAAGCCTGCGCAGGCTCGAGCGTGAGCGGCAGGAATGATAGCTGGCGGGCTACCTCCTCGCGGATGAAGTCCTTGATCGTAGACAGAAGCGGCTGCTGATCGGCAGGACGGGCAGCTAGCTGCAAGCTTCAGATCGTGTCGGGCTTCGTGAGGGCTTGACGGGCGATCGCGCGCTGACTGACAGAGTGAGACGAGCGCAGCTATCGTGGTAGGACTTCTCGCGAGCAGTATCTGAAAGGCGCCGTCCTCGGTGCCCTTCAACAGGTGCCTGATTTTCTTCTCGTCAGTCATGGCGGAGTTGACGCGGTTACACAGACTCTGGACATCTTCAATGTAGCCCGTGTAGTTCTCACCCGGTTGCTGTGCAAGTTGATGCAAGCGCTGCTCGGCGTGAAGCTTGCGAACCGTAGGCCACCCAAAAACGTCGGTGACAGAAGTCTTCAAAGCTGACCAAGTTGGAATTTCAGCCTCGTGGTTGTGATACCACAGCTGCGCGATAAAAATTACACCATCTCCCACTAAAGGGAACCATGTGGGGATGCGAAGCAGCGCAGCTCCGTTCATCACGAGCACCTTGCCCGATGTTAACGCGTCCTTGCACGTGGAGCACACCATGAATTCACTGTAGTTGCTGTTACTCGTCCCGAACTCTTGTTGGAGCACGCCACGCGGGCTCATCGCGCATCTGCAGAATCTCGTTCCCCGACGCCATCGCGTGACTGCTGAGAGAGTGTAAGGGGGAGAGGCCACAGCGTCTTACCAACGCCACTTAGACAAACGTCTTACCAACGCCACATAGACAAACTTCGTCAAGGCCGGGAAGCTAAACTCCATTTGCCACGCGTCGTCAGAGGTAGTGGGCTGACTTTTGTAGCGTTAGCTACACTTGCCTAGCCGGAGCCGGTTTCGCGTGGGTCATCATGAGCCGTGCTGCGCATGCGCGAGGATGAGTGCGGAGCCGGCATCTCACGCGCTATCCGCCACCGCCGCGCGCGGCTCTCCGCTGCTGGTGGCGGAGAGCGGGAGGAGTGGCGTGGTAGCCGGGCAGACAGACTGGCGCCAGCGCGCGTGACTCGCCGCTGCTGCTCTGCGCATTCGAGAGGGGTGACGTCGTAGCCATGGTGGCGCGCAGCTATTCGCCTTCGCTGTGCAGTCGCCGTCCGACAATGCGCTGGTGCCGCTTGATAGCGCCTCTGACTGGCGTTTGCAAGTGGGTATCGCCATGAAGAATGTGGTAGCCTCAAAACTCACCGGAGTAGAGACCACCGCGGGTTCAGGCTTAGCGAGCCACAGGGCCGCGTGTGGGGTTGCCTGCTTACGTACGCGCACCGCTCCGCGCGCGTTCAGCTAACGAGGGCGCCGAATGCCGCGCGATAGAAACACAGTGTTCGATTAAATACAACACACAAACTCTTTATTTGCCTTTCGGCGGCACCCCAACGAAGCACAACGTCCGCTCCCGGGACGCGGGGAGCAAAGGGCCCCTGCAGGCGGACGGAATACACAAAGGGGTTCCGCGAAGCACGTCGCAGCTCGCAATGGCGAGCTTTGACGCGCCGCTCGGGAAACGGTCCTGAGCGGCTATGCTGCGCACTCTGCAATGACCACTGGGCCTGGTCGCGAGAGTTAGGGCAAATCACCGCACACGTGGGCCTCCGGCAAGTGCGGCTCAGCATGGTACGACCACGCACGAACACTTGGCACCGCCTTTGGCTTAGTGTACGGAACAGAAGCTAGCGCAACGGTAGACACGCCCGCCAAGGATGCCAAGGCACCCAGGCAGGCTACAGTCCGGCGATTCCCAATGGGGACGTCGGAGTGCAAGGAAAACGTCGGGGAGAAAATGGGTTAGCAGACGGCAAATCCCCGCGCAAAGGCTACGGGCGTGCCTCGAATCCCCACAAGAAGGAGAGCGCAAATGCTGCTCAACGGCGCAGAAGAGCCGAGAAGCTTATGTCATCGGATCCCGAAGTAGTTGCCTGGCAATTAGCGGTTCAGCGTACGAAGAATGAACAGAGGAAGGCTAAACGTGCTGTGGAGACACTGGAGGAAAGGGAGGAACGTCTAGCAAAGCGGCGTCGCCACGATGCTGAGCGACGTGCCGGACCACCTCTGCAGCAGCAACAAGACGCCGTCGATGACGTCAAGGCTCGCCGATCGACTGCCTATACTGTGAAACTTAGCGAAAGCGCCAGGGCGACTCGGACCTTCGAGGAGGACTTCGTAAACAATTCGTTTGGATACGTGTGCGACGTGTGTGAAAGACTATGGCACATGAAAGACTTGACGCCGCTAAGTAGTGCCATGCGTGAAACGTTGAGTTTAGTGGCGGCGCCTGAGTGGGGTGAAACCGTGGCGCGGGTTTGTACAACGTGGAAGAACTTTCTCGTTAAGCAGAACATTCCGCTCTTTAGCTTTACCTATGAGTATCGTTACCAATGGGTATCGTTACCCGGCCCTGCCGCCAGGTGTACCGGTTCTGAACGATGTGGCCGAATGTGTGTCATTGGAGCAGCAGTAAGCAGGACAATGAAGCTAATCCTCGACAATCTGGAAAGCTCAGAATAATCAGCTGAACCTTTGCTAACGCTACGTATATCCTGGCATAGCCGAGCTAAGCCACTGCAATTTTTTTCAGTGGGCCGCTCTTGCTCGGCGGACGCTAGCACCCATGCATCACTACAGGGCAGCGACGCTGGTTGCGTTGTGCGCTGTGCGCGGTGCTTGGTTGCGGATCATCACCTACGCCCGCGTTCGGCGGCGCGTTCGCATCGCCGTTTTAGTCACTTCAGCATTACTAGTGTTCGAGGCTGGACGTGTATCGAATCTCACGCGCTGGCTGCCATCCGATGCCGAGTTAAGTTGAAAGCAGTGCGAGAAACGCTAATGCTGCGTTGCTCTGAGTGCCGTCAGTTCCTTCGAAGCTGTGATGTGTGCTGCTTGTGTTTGTGCACGTGTTGGTCGTTGAGTGTGACTAGGCTGCGATGACAGGGAAGTGTTGTATTCCACATTCTTGTGGCAACTACGACTCGAGGCCCAAGGCACACGTATTTGGATTTCCAACCGATGAAGACACGCGGAAGGCATAGATACGTGTTATCCGAAGGGATAAATTCAGCCCGACAAAGCATTTAAAGGCAAATACACACCTCTTTTGTTTTTTTGAGTATTCCGTTTCATGTAGTATGATAGTATTACGTTTCATTTTTGTACGTGCGTGCGTTCCGCAGTATGTTAGGGTGAACTGCAGAAACGTGAATCGTAAAGTTGCAGGTGTGCGAACAACACTTCAGTCCGGACGATATTCTGCGAGAAGTTTGCAATAAACAAGGCACAAAAGCGGAACGAGATGTGTATGCTTATTTATATACTTTGAAGAATGCGTTGTTTTTCATAAGAACATTTGGCACGTTAATAACGGGGGTTCCAATCGAATATAAAAGTCGCCATATGTCACACACTGTGGGAGTTGATGTAATGCGTAGCAGTCAGCAAGGAGCTGCATATTTATTTTATTTATTTATTTATTTATGAATACTGCAACCCTAACACAGGGTTCTAGCAGGTAGGATATACGTTGGCTAAATTTACAAATCGGCAAACAAGTAAATATAGAAGAGGTAAGGTATGTACACGCTTTCAGAAGAAAAGAAAAGAAAAAAGGCAGAAAAAGAACAGTGGTTTGCAATGAACAGACATAAGGGCGTATAATAAAATCAGTGCTACATTCCAGATGATCACGCGTGGAGTTCGTTACAGTGATTGAAATAAACAGCAGGAGCACATGTAATGGAATTCATACGCTCACTGCTGGAGCTGCGCAGCAAAAAGATTCAAGGATGACAGGGAAACAACTTCGTTACTAAGATTATTCCATTCGGTAATTGTCCTCGGAAAAAACGAATACTTGCATGTGTTATTACGGGTAGCGAATGGGGTTATTGTGAAGGCAGGCCTCTGCCTTGTGGCATATCCTGTGGAGAAATGGATTAAATGTGATAAGTCTAACTTAAAATAACCTTTAACTAACTGAAAGAAAAATTTCAATCTCAATAGGGCGAGAGCAAACAGCGCTATAGACGGGACGGCGAAGAAGAACGACAGACACAAGCGCTTTTGCCCAGTTAAGCACACTCAATCTCAATACTTTATTTCTTTGTGTAGGTGTTGGAAGGTTGGCTTTTGCTAATAAACATGTTATTGAAGTACGGCCGAAACTGTTATAAATAATTCTAACAGCTTTCTTTTGAATTTTTTCCATTCCGCTGATATTTTTTTGGTGTGAGGGTACCAAATTATGGATGCATAATCTAGAGTAGGTTGAACAATTGTCTTAAATGCAATAAGGCGAACGGCGGGAGTGGAGAGCTTCAGAGCTCGTCTAAGATAAAATAGTTTGTAATTGCATGAGCTTATTACAGTGTTAATATGTCTCGTCCAGTTAAGGTCATTCGAAATCCAAAGACCAAGGTACTTGTAGTGTTGTACCTCCTGCAAAAAAAAACATTATTGGCTGAATATGCAAAGTGAAGAGGGTTACGTTTGTGAGAAATTTTCGTGAAAACATCTGCCATTTATCGCACCAACGAATGACATTTTGAAATGCATCGTTTAAATGAATTTGGTCTGTATGGTTTTCTCCTCGCATTATATATCGCATTATTTGTCTGTGAGGCAAATGAAGGCCTTCGTGTCATAACAATGGGTTCACTATTGAATGTCTGTTGTGCACTCATGCATGTACATTTCGTTAAATACCATGCTATAGAACTTACATTCGGGTATATACAATACATGGTTGCTCATTTATATTCGTCACGCACTTATTTCACGTCCTTCCGCTTTTGGTATAAGTCCAGTTAGCGAAACAGCCGGAAGTGTACTTAGACAATATCATATAATTCACGCCTTACTTGAAAAACATGTCATGATTTGCATGCTAGGACCTGTAACTTTTGCTCCTCATACAGTCACGTCATGGCATAGCAGTTTTGGTACACATCTTGCTAGCCAAACGGTTCCGAGCCCACCATGAGCGTGGCATGCAAGTCATGCCGCACGTGGCATGACTGTCATGGTTTTTACATTACAACCAGTCATTTACGTTCGCCACATAACCATGTCACGCTCTACCAATTTTGGTATACATACATTTGATGAAACGGCAGCGAGCACTCAAAGAGTGTGTCATGTAAATCAAGCCTTACATGGCATGCACGTCATAATTTACGTGTTGCTGCCTATGAGTCCTGTTTGTCATACACTCCTGTCCCGCCATACCAATTTCGGTGTATATTAAATGAACTAAACGGCCGCTAGAGCATGAACACCGTAGCTCACGCAGGTCGAGCGTCAGCCCACTAGCGACACGTCACTCGAACAGCTTCCAGGCCTTGACGAAGTTTGTCTAAGTGGCGTTGGTCTTACCCAGCCCCTTACACAGGCCCGAACGCGCTAGCGCGTGCCAGCGTGTTCTGACTAGGATACAGCGCGTTGGTTTATCCTTCATCCATCCAAGCTTATAGATGGTCAACAGGCTATAAGGGCTGATATTGCTGAATTGAAAAGCCGTTTTGAGAGAACAGAAAATAGAATATCAAGTTTCGAAACTCGCCTGACCAAAGTAGAAGAAAAAGTAGAACCATCGTATCACGCGACAAATGCGGCTGCTGATTTACGGTCAGCTATTTCCAAAAGTCAGGAGACTCAAGAGTCAGCCTATGTTAAACTAGTTGACTTAGGAAATCGAAGAAGGAGATCGAACTTGATAGTATTTGGCACACCAAGCGTACCGAATGAGTCCGAGTCAATCTTGCGTGAAAAAGCAATCAAGGAAATTTTTGCAGGAAAGCTCAGCGTGAACTGCACTACTGTTGGTCACATTCACAGGCTTGGTAAACCTCGGACAAACAGACCCATTATTTTGTGCTTTCAAGACTACGGGGAAAAAGAAGCAGTGCAGCGTAACGCACGAAAGCTGAGTGGTACAAACGTATACTTACAAAACGATTACTGCGCGGACACACTTCGTAAATGTAAGCGCTAAAGATGATAAAGGCGAAGGCAAAAGCTTGGTAAATGATAAGTTGCGCATCGATGATCAGTTGTACGCACGGGATGATGCTACTATGACACGCAAAGCAATATCAAGCAAAAACGCCCCATTGTCCCCGAGCTAGCAATTGAAGCCACAACAGCTCCGCCTCATTTCGCTAAATGCTACAAGTGTGGTCAATAAGACGGACGCACTGGAATCCCTGTTACTCTTATAAGACCCGCACGTCTGCGTGGTCACTGAAACTTGGTTTCATGACTGCAGGGTACTGCTTGTATCGGCAAGACAGGGGTTCTCGAGGAGGACGCGTAGCTATTCTTGCAAAACATTCTGTCGATATTACTGTCGGAGATCAAATTGCTGACCACGAAAGTTTGCTGCTAAATGTGTGTTTTTGTGGAATTAAATTTTTCCTTTGTGCAGTATACCGCCCGCCCGACTCAAATGATGTGTACTTGTCAAAACTGCACGAACATTTACTTAGCCTACGTGATAGAAATGTGATCTTGACGGGTGATTTAAGCTTCCTGAAATTAACTGGGATTAATTAAAATATGGATGTTCCACAACAATTGACGTTATATTGGATGTGATGTTTTGTTTAAATTTAGAGGGTGATTCCACGTAAGATCGAACAAACCATGGCTGGTCGACCTCTCAAATTTATTTCAAAATTTTATATATTATTGCCTGATGAGTGGAAAGAATAGATCCGCAATTTGTTTTGCCACCAAACAATTTTTCGAACCACAGGAAATCAATAATGACGAAGAGGTGGAGTGGAGCGCTCATCCGCTCTGCTGTTTTGGCCAACTTTCGTTATGAATTGCACAAAATATATTAAAGTTAGGCAGCTGAAATTTATTTACCTTAATATATGCATGTTTTAGCTTCTGCTCGGGTATTTTTAGTTTTTATGTGTAGTGTATATGTTTTTATAAAAAACCTCAAAAATGACCCAATCGGCCAAATTTTCTTTACTTTGAAGGTCTTTATCTCAAAAAAGCCTTGTAGAAGAGGTACAAAAATTCCGCATTACGTTCTTCGCATGTTTATCTACGAAACTGCCAAACCTTGTATTTATATAACTTTTCAGTAAAGAGATATCATCGGGCTAAGTTCAAGAAAACACCGAACGATGAAAACTTCTGACGACAATTAAAAAAAAACCCCATTTTTTAAATTTCTTAAACTTTGTCCACTTATTCTCCTTCACATCAGCTTTCACAATCATTAAAAACATGTTGCATAATGTCGTTGCACTAATAGTTACGGCCCCTCCAATGAGACTCTTAGGCAAGGATGGGCAATTCCGACTTCTTGCCCAGCAAGTGTATAAAATGCAGGCAGGATTGAATTTCTTTTTATTAAAAGGTCAGCAGGTACCTAAAAAGGTGTCGCCTGCACTGACGACGTTAATTTTGAAATTATTTGGTCACTGCAGCGGCCACGAGCGCGGAGCTACCGAGTATGGTGGTGGTGGTGAAAAGCATCCGAGCAGGAGCGCGCGCACCCGAGATGCTCGTTGTAAGAGACGGCGCAGTGAGAGCTCGTTCTCGCGTCCTCAGACCGATTGAGTTCGAAACAGTAACACCTCTCGGGTGACTTGAACGCACGTGCACTGGAGCTTCGCTATTCTATCCGCCCTCTGTTCGCATCTTAGCTAGGCGCTGATAACACGGCGGAGATGGAAGCAAGATGAAAACTCTATAAGGGAGCTATGTGAGCGCTCGCTTCACGCACGCTGCTGTCACAGAAACTGCGCTGCGCCAGTTGCGATCAGTGGAAAGCATGAACGTGGCGCTCCAGTGGCAAAGCAAAATATGGATTGTCAAAGGAAAGAAAAGCAAAACTATCGGTAACCGGATGCGCTTGTCTATATTAGATGTCGGCAGCAGATGGCGTGAACTGGCCGCGCGTTCGGTGCGCTGTTCACACTTCATTCGGCGCGGATAGTTCTTGTGCTTTGCTCTTACTCTACTCCTCCTGTGCGTCTCATGACGAGAAAGTATAGCTCTGAATGAGTCTATTGTGGAGACTACCTTTCGAAGCACAAGAAGCTTAAAGGAGTACTGACACGAATTTTAAAAAAATTCGGATTGTTGCTCTAAATAAAAATACTGGTGTCGAGAAACCTAAAACGACTATTGTGGTGCCTGGGAATGCATCCTATATATTTTAATTAGCGCCACCTTAAAAAGACACTTTCGGTTTCGACATCGAGGGGGGTGGCTTCTCAGTGTCGTTTCATAGCAGTGTGACGTCACGGAGATACAGAAATTCGCGACGTACTAGCGGGAAATCCGTCATCTGCTCGTGGTGCAACAGACAACGATGAGTGAATTGTCGTCCAGTGACCCTGACAGTGATTTCTACGATTTAGTCTGCATGCAGGACGCAGAACTCGCGAACTCGGAGGAACTGTCTTGACGTGTCGGGATAATGTCCTTGCAGTGTGGCTGGCTTGCAAATGCTCAGCGGCGAAAACTTCAAAGTCAAATAAAATTATTTTATACGTGTTCTCCGACTCCAGTGTGTGGACAGCTTGGACACTGCATACCAACGAAGCAAAAAATGTCCCTTTTGCGATGTCTCAAAATCGTGTCAGTACTCCTTTAATTATTGCAAAGAAGCCAAACTTTCGGAGAGTTACCGACCTAGACATAAATGCTTTGAAGGAACGTTTAACGCCCGAAAGATCAGTGACTGTCAGTGAGACGGACTACTTGTGCTACGCGTGCTTTTGCTACCACTGCAATGAAAGATCTTCACGGAACGCACAGTTTAACGATGACATTCTTATGCCCCTGAAAAAGAAAGCGACGCAATTAACCAGATCACTGTGACCACCGGTGCACGTGCGTTCAAGACACCCGAGAGGTGCTGCTGTTTCGAACTCAATCGGTCTGAGGACGCGAAAACGAGCTCTCACTGCGCCGTGTCTTACAACGAGCATCTCGGGTGCGCGCGCGCCTACTCGGTAGCTCCGCGCTCGTGGCCGCTGCAGTGACCAAATAATTTCAAAATTAACGTCTTCAGTGCCGGCGACACCTTTTTAGGTACCTGCTGACCTTTTAATAAAAAGAAATTCAATCCTGCCTGCATTTTATACACTTGCTGGGCAAGAAGTCGGAATTGCCCATCCTTGCCTAAGGGTCTCATTGGAGGGGCCGTAACTATTAGTGCAACGACATTATGCAACATGTTTTTAATGATTGTGAAAGCCGATGTGGAGGAGAATAAGTGGACAAAGCTTAAGAAATTTAAAAAATGGGGTTTTTTTTTATTTGTCGTCAGACGTTTTCGTTGTTCGGTGTTTTCTTGAACTTAGCCCGATGATATCTCTTTCCCGAAAAGAATACAAGATTTGGCAGTTTGGTAGATAAGTATGCGAAGAACGTAATGCAGAATTTTTGTCGCTCTGCTACAAGGCTTTTTTGAGATAAAGACCTTCAAAGTAAAGAAAATTTTGCCGATTGGTCCATTTTTGAGGTTTTTTATAAAAACATCTACACTACACAGAAAAACTAAAAATAGCTGAGCAGAAGCAAAAACATGCATATATTTAGGTAAATAAATTTCAGCTACCTAACTTTAATATATTTTGTGCAATTCATAACGAAAGTTGGCCAGAACAGCCAAGCGGATGAGCGCTCCACTCCACCTCTTCGTCATTATTGACTTCCTGTGGTTCGAAAAAATTTTTGGCGGCAAAACAAATTGCGGATCTCTTCTTTCCACTCATCAGGCAATAATATATAAAATGTTGAAATAAATTTGAGAGGTCGACCAGCCATCGTTTGTTCGATCTTACGTGGAATCACCCTAGAGCAGGTGGTTCGTCAGTGCACACGTGGTAAATCCATCCTAGATCTATTATTCATAACAGAAATACTTAGCGGTGCTTCAGCATCAGTAGAGCCAGGAATTTCTGATCATGATCTAATCTATTTTTGTTGGCAGCTAACAAGTAAGAGGCCGAGGCTACCGAAAAATTCTTCATTCGTTCGGGACTTTCAAAACGCCGATGACGTTTCAGTGATTGATTACCTAGACGTACATCTTGACTTTGCAGTTGACAACATCGAGACTTCATGAATGCGGTTCCGGGATGCGATAAACATTTGCGTTACAAAATTTATGCCTACCAAAGTCCTTAAGAGGCGACGTGTAAACTTTTGGATAACTAGGGATATTATTCATACAAAACATAAAATAACGGCTCCGCGATAAAAAAAGGAAGTGTCATGCTTATCTTTCTCGAACTGAAACACAACCTATTAATGAAATTAAGAGAGTCCCGAAGCGCTTACTTAAAAAATTGTCTTTCTCAGTTTATTAAATGCGACAGCCTTGAGTTCTGGCGGTTTTTAAAGGAAGGCAGACAGGATGTTTCTAAAATAAAAAATTCGTGACATGATAGCTACTGATGCTCGACAGATATCAGAGCATTTTAATCATTACTCCCACAGTGTTTTTTCGAGAGGCGATAGTTATGCACCTCAGAGCACTGATTCATGTTTAGCTGACGATTTAGAAGTGTCGCGTGAAGGCGTCGTTTCTATGCTCCTTAATGTTAATCCAAAAAAGCCGTCAGGGTCGATGGTATCCCTAATGCGTCCTTACATCGGTACGCAGAGCAGGTATCTCATTTTCTGACAGATTTCTTCAGTTTATCAATTGCCACAGGCGAAATTCCGGACGACTGGCGTTTAGCGCGCATCACTCCCATTCACAACAAAGGCGATCGTTTGTATGTGAATAACTACCGGCCCATATCTATTACAAGCACATGTTGTAAGTTGTTAGAGCACGTCATTTCAAAGTACCTTATCGATTTTCTTGAAAAACGTAATGCATTATCACCATATCAACATGGTTTTAGAAAGAACTCGTCTACAGTTACACAGCTTGTAACAACACTACAGGATTCCTCGCTTATCCTTGATATGACTGGACAGGTGGATGCCTTGTTCTTAGATTTTTCAAAGGCATTTGATAAAGTGTCTCATGGGAAGTTACTGCGGAAGCTCGTATATTTGGGTGTTCCGTCAAATGTTGTTAAATGGATTGGCGCCTACCTTCGAGACAGGCGGCACTTCGTGCAAGTTTCGGATCACTCCTCAAAACTGTTGTATGTGACTTCTGGAGCGCCCCAGGGAAGTGTTTTAATAATAATAATATCTGGGGTTTCGCGTCCCAAACCCACGATATGATTATGAGAGACGCCGTAGTGAAGGGCTCCGGAAATTTCGACCACCTAGGGTTCTTTACCGTGCACCTAAATCTAAGTACACGGGCCTCAAACATTTTCGCCTCCATCGAAAATGCAGCAGCCGCGGCCGGGATCCGATCCCGCGACCTTCGGGTCAGCAGTCGAGCGGCATAACCACAAGACCACCCTGGCGGGGCAGGGAAGTGTTTTGGGACCTTTGTTGTTTCCAATTTATATTAATGACTTGGCAGACTTAATTAATAATGGATTTGCACTCGACTGTTCGCTGATGACGGCGTTTTTTTTAAAGAAATTCGTGCTCCAAACGATCATGTAATACTACAAGAAAACCAACAGGCTATTGGCGACTGGTGTATTCGATGGGACATGGAGTTAAACACAGAAAAAAGTGTACTTCTGCGTATTACAAGAAAGAAAATGCCTCGCACGTTCACTTACTCTATTAACCAGCGTGATATACAGGAGGTAGAAAAATGTAGGTATCTGGGAGTCAGTATCAATAACAAACTCACCTGGTCAACACATATATCGGCTACTTGTACCTCTGCGCTACAGAAGTTGTGGTTTCTCAGAAGGAAACTGAAAACCGCCCCTCCTAGAGTTAAGCTTCAAGCATATAATACCTTCATCAGAAATAAATTAGAATACGCTTCAATTGTATGGGACCCCGCAACAAAAGTGATCTTAAAGAACTAGAACGTGTCGAAAGAAAAGCACTGCGCTTTATATTTAAGAAGTATAGGACGACTGACTCGCCTTCCTTACTAATGAAGCAACATAACATCCCATCGTTAGAATTGCGCAGAAAAGTCAGTACGTTGATTTTTCTTCAAAAGTGTCTTACCGGAAATACAAAAGTAATTATGCCTGATTGTGTACGTCCCCACTCACCTACGAAAACTAGACACAGCCACAGTAGGTCACTTGCCCCAATTTTCGCCAAAACAAAATCGCATAAATACAGCTTTTTTCCTAGAACTGTGTCCGAATGGAATGCCTTACCCTACAGTGTTGCTGATGCCAATGACTCTGTACGCGAACTGGCAAATTTGTATTGTGTGCCGTCATTGTAATCGATGTTTCTCTTGCGTTTCCTTTTTCTTATTGTTCTTATTTTTGCTTTTCCGCTGTGTTCGCGATGTTTTTTTTTATGATTTTGTAATCACTGTATAGCCCCTCCTGCACGTACCACACGGTGGTCTGCAGTATTGCTAAATGAATAAAATAAAAATCGTGCGTCTGCAGAATCTCCTTCCCCGACGCCATCACATGAATGCTGAGAGAGTGTAAGGGGGAGAGGCCACAGCGTCTTACCCAGACTCTTACACAGGCCCGAACACGCTGGCGCGTATCAGCACACATTGTTTTTTTCTGCGTTAAGCCAAGCTAGGACAGCATACGGCAGCCCGGGCCCCTAAAGTGCTCTGCCCGTATCATCATCAAGGCGGTCGAAGAACAAGAGGAAGAAGACCTCCTTGGCGCGAGCGCGCGCTCAGATGGCTATGCTATACTCGGGGACAACTTTCTGTGGTAATGAAGGGAAAGCTACGGGGGCGGAGCGTCTGCACATGTACTGCTACGCGAAGTAGTCAGGTTTGGCGCGCGTCTCGTAACGCGGTGGAAAGTGATGGCTGGCGTTGCATTTCGACGCAAACGCTCCTTAGCATCTAAGGTACGGGTAAAAGGCGCGACTTTTAGGGGCGAAGCTCCTTAAGGCGGTACCCGTTCGTCCCTCGTAGTCGTAGTAGTCGTAGTGCGTAACCAGTCTTACGCTTTGACCTCCAAGGTGGTGCCGGTGGGAGATTTTTCCTGTGCGTTGTTGAACAATAAAAAATTCGCAGCGTGCGCGTTAACTAAAAGCCGAATTCTTCTGTCTCTCATTCCCCATTAGCAGCCATTGGCATGTTCCAGTAGGAAACGTTAGTGGAAGTAGAAGTGTAAGTGTTAGCTAAAAGCCGACTTCTTCTGTCTCTCATTCCCATTAGCAGCCATTGTTTACCTCCAAGGTAGTGCCTGGTGAGATTTCTCCTGTGCGTGAATAAACAATAAAAATTTTGTTCAAAACGCCATTGATTGATGAAATAAACCAACGAAAGACGCCAGATGTTTTGTAAAAGCAAAACGAAAGAACGCCAGATGTTTCTAAAGCAAAACGAAAAGACGCCAGCTGCTTAACGAAAGACGCCAGATGTTTTCTAAAGCAATGGTTTTCTAAACAATGAAAATTCACAGCGTACATGTAAAATTAAAGTGAGCTGCAAGTCGTCATAACTCATCGAACCTTTAGCATAAACGCGCCCGATCTCACGTCGGTGATGATGTACTGGGCAGAATTCACGGAAGATTCACGGTTTACCGATGAACCTCCGCAGCTTCGCCCACTCATCATCATTCACTCCGTGGATATGCTGTGATTTTTTTTTTTTGCAAGACACCGGAGTACTGCAGCAAAAGTAACGAAAGACGCGCTTTGACGCGATGGATCAAGGCCACAAAATTTCAGAATCACGGTCTTGTGTTATGATTTTGTTATCGCGGAGGTGTTGGGAATGTTTTGAGGATATTTACGGCCATGCTCGCACAAGTGCGACCTCAACGGTTGCGCATGTTGACATTGTGAGGCGTGACTCCTTCGCAAAGACCGTCCTGATCTTCTTTCGGTCATCGTCCACCTATCCTAGGATTTCTGATGCACGAGGCATGCACGTGTAAACATAGTACAACGACAGGAGCCCGCGTCGACGCGTTAGAAAAAGAAGCATGGCGCTAATATCCCCTGTAATCTTAACGCGAAGGCACACAGAAGCACTTAAGAGCTTCAAAAATTCGCGCACACAATCTCGGAGGCCGTGACGCGTCTCTGAAGGTTTATTCTGACCGTAAGAAAAGTGTTTTTCTGACACCGTGATTCTGACAATTTGGCGGTGCGGAGCGCAAACCCACGCTTGCGTTCCCGCGCTCGCACGTGCTTGGCCATCTAACAAGACAGCACGGACAGCACCTCTTCGTACCTGTGCGGTAGCGTACGTTCGTATCAAACGTCGCTGGGTGAAAATTGGTTCGCAACAACCGTACTTCATTGCATTGCAGGCTAATGGGCCTTGGCCGGGACCAACGAAAAATTCGTATCTCCCCGAAATTCGTATAAGCTGTGATCGTATCACCGAGGTTTCACTGTATTCGAAGGTCGCACGTTCGGTGCCTGCCAGCGGCAAGTTAGCTTTTCGTCCACTTTACTTTCTTCACATTAACATCATAATTACTACAAATGACATCACCTATACTTTCCTTGGCTTTTTTGTCTGTTAGTTCTCATTAGAACACATTGTATTTCGCGACTGTCCTCCTTTCGCGTAACATCAGAAGAAGACGTGGGAGTGCAAGCATTAGTTGAAAGCTGCTTTTCTCCGGGGTCTGTTAGACTATTTTCATAATCCGCGAGCGCGCTTCCTTGCGCTGCATATTCGCCGAACTTAAGGCAGAACCTGTTATGCTTCAAGTGGAGACGAGGTTGTAGTTGCACGTGCTGGGTGGGCTTTGTCTATTATGCGTGTTTATGTCAAGAGAGCCGCTGAGTCTACGTTTTCCGCATCATAGCGCTGAAAACACAGGGACCAAGGAAGAGGTCCGTCGAAGAGGACACAGCTTTTTGAACGAATACGAATTAACAACAGTCTAACATTTTGAAACGTAAAAATCGCTTATGTAATTGAAGAGCGACCTGATTTTCAAGATATGTTACCCAAACGATCTTGGTTAAGTAGCGAGATAGTGATAACTTACCTGAAGACGCGGATTCGTTCCTCTGGGAACGGAGTCTTCAACATTGTAATTTTAGTCATGACCATTTTTCTTTGGAGGATGACTCTTTGGCACATTAATAAAGTGGGCGAGAAGCAGGTGATATTTAAAGAGTTTCCGTCGCTGGCTTCGAGTAATGCATACCACCTTTATCACACATCGTAGTCGTCGTTTTTTAATCTTCTGTGAACAACGTTCACACCGCGCTCCTCTTCCGATTGCTCGCCATTTGACATGACAAAGGAGACATTATACAAACCAAAATATGATAACGCAATATAGCAAGCAAGGATCACGTGCACATTGCCGACGGTTAATCAGCACACGATAGAAGAAAGGGGGCGAGAGGAGATAAATGCAGTAGGCTGTGAGCGATGAGAAGCGGTCAAGTGCGTCTCTGCCTCGTCGGGGTGGGGCCACCTCGTGCCAGGACTTGAAGCCTTGAGCAGGGCTTGGAGATAGACGCCGTAAGCGACGGAGACCAGGGCGAGTTCATTTCTGCCTCTATGGGATAGGACCGCCGCCGGCGTCCGGCTCGTTCTACTAGCGTACAAATATGCGCTGTAGTGAAAAAGTGTAGCTGCGCTCGACTTCTGCGTCTCGGAATCGCTCGCTTCGCACACATACGCACTGGCCAAGGGGCGGTATTGGGGGTGGTGGGCTTGCCGTAATCGATTATTCCAAGAGTGTTAATCAATTAATGCGATCAATTGAAAGGTGGAAATTGATGACAGTTAATCGATTAACAGTGCTCATTTAATCGTTTAATCGTTCATCGATTTTACCATCCCTACTTACGCCATATGCCGAAACTGCCGCCCTCCCAGCGGCTACAGCACGCGATGTTGCCTCCTTCCTGCTCCACCGATTCATGATGCGCCACGGTCCAGCCCAGGAGTTGCTCAGCGATCGAGGCCGTGTCTTCTTGTCGGAAGTCGTCGAAGCTATTCTCAAAGAGTGCCACGTTGTTCACCGCAAAACTACTGCCTACCAGCCGCAGACGAATTGCTTCACCGAACGCTTTAACCGCACGCTTGGCGACATGCTCTTGATGTACGTCGCCGCCGATCACACAAACTGGGGTGCCGTTCTGGCTTTCGTCACCTACGCCTACAGTACCGCCCCTCAAAGGATCACTGGTTTCTCACCCTTTTTCTTATTCTATGGCAGGCACGTGTAGCACACAATCGACACAATCCTCCCATACAAGCCGGATAGACCTGAGTGTGCGCCTCTTTCTGCCCCGGCCAAACTTGCTCAGCATTGTCGCGAGCTTGCCAAGGCCTTTACTACGCATGACCAAGAGCGGCAGAAGGGCATTCGCGGTGACACCACCACTTTGACACCACTTTTCGTACCGATGCACCAATTTCTTTAGACACTCTGTCTACAAGTTCGCCGCCTGGAAATTATTTCCTGTTTGAGTTGGTCGGTAAGCGTTTTTAGTACCCCACTTGCACACACTATGTGATATCCGATCTTCTCAATTAAAATCGTGCAAATTGTAGTGCGGCTGACAAGGGGAATTTCATCCGGCGGACCACTAACACTCAGTCGTCTATCTAATCGCAATTCCTGGTCCACTTGTGGAACAGTTTTGAGTGGTCTGGGTTCTGGCCCTTCCGCTCCGTTCTTCGTCCTGCACATTTGTACGGCCATTTGTGAAGTCTCGACATTATTTAACAGCGAAAGCTGTTATGAGATCATTTCAACGGCCGTTGTTGGCACCGTAGTTGTCCGCCGCCGCCGCCGGTGTCCGTAACCGCCGTCGCACGAAATAAGAAAAAATTTCCAGGATGGAACGTGGATCGAACTTGGGCCCTCTGCGTGGCAGCCCAGTGTTCTACCTAAGAGCCATGCCGGTGCTTGAAACTGCGTTGCAAAAAGACCCTATACAGGATTCATGTCGGGAAGGAACCACATTAACATATGTTGTGTAGTGTGGTAGAAGAGTAAAATAACACTGCAGGCGTCACACAAACGCGATTTCTGTAACCGGGCGTTACACAATGCGAATTGCGCAGCGAGTGGGTTGTTGAATGCTTCCAACCCATTACAAAGGCCTCTGCGATAATTCGTCATCGTCATCAGCCACAGCATCAACAAAGTGCACATAATGCCTTACAGGTGTTTAGCGAGTACCACGGTTCTCCGCAAAATGATGAAAAATTGCATAGTGGCTGCTTCCCTACTTCACAAAAATTATGATGATTAAGAGCGTAGTGGGTTCCTCGCAAGTACACTTCTATTGGTTGCCAAAGAAGCCCATAAGCCTCGCATGATCCATTTCCTCGGGGTCTCAAAAAGTTAATTCCCTCTCTCTCTTTCTCAGGCCGTCAGGGACAACCTCGTAGTCGAGTGCGCCGAGGCGTCGAAGTACCCTGTACGGTCCGAAGTATCGTCGAAGAAGCTTCTCACTAAGTCCTCGCCGGCGTATTGGCGTCCATACCCATACACGGTCGCCGGGTTGGCATTCCATGTGGCGTCGTCGAAGATTGTAGCGTCGGCTGTCAGTCGTCTGCTGGTTCCTGATTCGTAGGCGGGCGAGCTGTCGTGCTTCTTCGGTGCGCTGTAGGTAGGTGGTACCCATAGGCGTATCTACCGAGGGGGCAAGGGGGGCGCCAGCTCCTCCATTGAGAAATGTTGCCCCCCCACTTTCGACAGTGGTTATTGTCGGCTGCAGTCTGGGAGGCTAACAAGGCAAAGTTTTACTTGAGCGCAGCAATAACGTAATTTTGTAATCATTCCCAGGATTTGGGGACATTTGTGCGTGGCGCCATCTCCCGGCGGTAGCAACGGCGTCCTGCCGTAACTGAATGGGAAATGGGCGAAAAAAAATGTTATCTCTTGAAAAAAGCAAGCTATAAAAAGCGACCCGGGGTTCTATACAGTAGAGACCTACTGGAACGTCTTGGCAAAATGGCAGTATCGCACTACAAAGCGTGTGGCTTCCCAGAACAATTGAACACCGCCCATTAGAAACGCACGGGGCCCCATGGTAAAATTTTAAGCACTCTGGGAAGCCACGCCGTTTGTAGTGCAACTCTGTAATCTTAACAGAATGTTCAAATAGGCCTCTACAGTATAGAACCGGGAGTCATTTTAGATAACTAACTTTTTTCCTCAGATATGATTTTTTTCTCCTATTTCCCATTCAGTTACGGCAGGCCACCGCAGTAACCGACGAGAGATGGCGGTACGTGCATATGTCCCCAAATCCTGGTCATGAAAATTTTCCTACGATTCTGCTGTGACGACTGTCCTCCGTGTGTCATGACCACGCACTGTAGGCTACCTGCGGTGCGGGCTGCCTATTCCACGTTTGTGCGTCTTGCGCTCGAGCATTGCAGAGGAGGCTATCGCTCAGCAGGGGCTCTATAACATTACAGCAATCTGTCATGATTGTATTTTGTCCTTCCTGGCCTGAAATTTATGTAATCCACGGCGCAAGTATGGGCGGGAACCAGTATGGGCGGGAACCAGTCAGGTCGGCACGTTGAACCGAGAGGCTTGTTGTGCGAAGCTGCGCATTTCTGCGATGGCAGAAGCGACCCCACGGAAGTGGACGCGAGGTCGGAAGTATTGCTGTGTCGTGTGCTGCCACAACAGTGGAGACAACACCAAGGCACGCGATTCACGTGTGAAACTTTATTGGTTCCCGGTCGTGTCGCACGAGAAATAAAGGCGGCAAGCGTGGATAGCTGACAGCGCTGTCTCGCCTTCTATTTTGGCTGTCTGAGTTCATCGCTTTCGTTCGTTTCAACTACCTGAATCGGTAAGTAACGCGGCGCATGCACGCAGCGACTCAGTCACGATTGCTCGCTGTCTTCTCGCATTGTGAAAGTCCAGTTATGGTTGTAGGTGAACCAACTTTGTGTTTTGATTCCCCGTGTTCGTGAGACCTACCCGTCGTTGTTGAACGTTCACACTCGCGTTATACCATTAGCGTTGTGCGGTTGGTTGAATTCAACTGAACTCGGCACATTGTGAGCAGTTCGGCGCCTGCAATTCACGCGTCAGGAAGGCGGCTTTATCACGCCGGAACGGACGTCTGTGCATTTTCAGCAAGCTTTGACATCATTCTGCAGGTTTGCTTTGTTGTTGTCACTTTATTAGTGGGATATATATTTAGGCCACTAAATATAACTGGCCCTTAATACATGCTTTGCAATTGCAACCTTGAAGTAACCACCTTCTGACTGTGCGATTATCTAGCCGCGTTCGCGCAGCAGGTTTTATACCCCTGTCAAGTCGATATCATAGAGGCTGCAAGCATGACGCGAGAGTCGAAAAAACCAGGCGAGCAATTCATCTTGCTTCACTGTGGTTAAAGCTCAGCTAACTGCCTCGCGTCTTCATCGGCGGGTGATTCTCTAGCGGCACGGAGGACTTGACCCTAACCTTCTCAGGAAACAGTGCCATGGCCGTATGATTTCTTTTTTTCGCACGCCACAAATGTTTGTTCAGGAAAGTACACGGCTGGTAATGTAAGCATGCCATATCAAAACAACAATCATATGATTCGTAGTCCACGCCGCAGAACATCGATAGCGTGTACGGCTTCATTTCGGAGTGCATGTGGACCATTATTCATCTTTAACATGACAGAATGAGATTTACCTGGAGGTATACGTCCTACACGGTGTAATCGCGAATTGGGAAATGCATTTCGCTTTGAGTCGGGCGTCGTTGTCGTCGATCGTCTGCTCTTCACCGTTAACGTGATTGACGAGCCTTTCTCCTTTCATCAAGTTCGCTTCTCTGAAATGCTTGTCCAGCTGTGAGATTTTTTTGAACCCGCACTGCAGGCGGTACATTGTGAGGCGCCGCGAGAGCTCTGTACATGCACAGAAGCGAGCGGCAACGCGGTGTAGAGAAGGGAAAACGCACGCTGCTTACACCCCAGTTTCTATAATTCTGCCAGAGATGGCGCTGCCTGTCAAGAGCAGCAGAGCCGCTAAGCGTTGCTTGGGAAGACTATACTACAACTGAATGTATACATTATACACATATGAATCCATCTCGCCTTATGCTATAAGCAGCCGCTGCTAATGTAATTAGCGGGCAGCCTTCTTAAATTACGTTCAGAAAGAGACACTGTCTGGCTATTCCGGAAAAAAATGAGTTATTCTTCAGCACAGTAATGTGCTGCTCATTGTGCACACTTCATTTTAACGCCGCGAGTTTTCGCAGACTTGCGACGTCGCGTAACAAGTGGAGGCGCTTTTATGGCACATTGAAAATTTTTGACGAATAGCGATGAACGAATGACAAACAATACGCCGTATTGAAAATAGTTCATTATTAGTATTTTTCTACGCAGTCATGCGTACGTGGTAATTAAGCGGTGGTCACTTAGGCGTCCTTGGCTGCGTCGTTTTACGAGCAGGTGCTGTGAGCATGACCCAGAAAATTTCGACCAGTGATTAGCAGCTAACGATCTGTATGGAAGGAAACAATGAGGGTAGTTTAACGTTATAATCGCCCACGTTTTTTCAAGGAAAATTTGAGCTTGCACAGTTTACGTAGGCTATTTACTCGGAGGAACCGGAGGGGAGGAGTAAAGGGCCACTTCACGGCTTTCCCGTCCACGCCCCACCCAAGCTGGGAAAAGTAGGAGGGGAAGGAACGACACCTAGTTAATACCCGTGCCACACAGGCACAGAAAATGGCATTTACCTCCTAATGCGTCATATTTAATGCCATTCGCGCGGTGCCACACGGACGAACGAAATGGCATTCGCCCAAATGCCATTCGTCACCTAATGCCATCGCCAGAACTCATTCGACTGAGAAATGCATACTCTCGACGGCACAGCTGACGAAGTGCGGTATACCTAAATTGTATAAAACGACATCCTATTCAGCTGAAAATAAAGTTTTCACGTCTTTTATTTGCACTAATCACTTAAAGAAGCCCTTCAAACGCTGTACTTTGGTTGCAACAGTCACAATTTTCTTTTTACGCTGTGGATCTGACTAGCGTTGGTTTAGGTTGCTACGGTCGGCTGCAACGTCGGGAAATAAAGCAACGAACCAAAACTTACGGCAGCGTAATTAATATGCTTATTTCTACATTTAATTATTCTCGGAGGTATATTAAGCTTGTAAACGCTTGTTTATTTTTTTATTACTACTGAACAATTGCGCACTGCAGAAGATGCTGCTATCGACATCACCAAGTCAAACGTCATTCAGTTTGAACGTGTAGCAGCTCCGCCGAAAAAAATGTCATTCGGGAACTGAATGCCTTCACTACCGAATGTCATTTTCTCTGCATTTATTATCTTATAACTATACACAACCAGCTCAGTGTGGTTTGCTTAAGTATTAAGCGACTGAACTTGGTCTTCTTCTTAAGAAAGACTTTATATTAAAGGGCTCTAACAGTAAAGAAATTCGCACTCAGCTTATCCTGCAGACTTCTGCGAAGTACCTTGCTTTGTCAGCCACATGTTTTGTTTAATAAGTGAGAATTTAAGGTACTAGAGTCATAGCAGGTTCTTCATACTCATCGTATCTACAACGCCAAACTAATCTGGGAAGTTGGCTGATGGAATGCCGAGATGATCAGGTTAAATTGGGTGTACTTTTTAAACTTCACGGTAATATTTCCAAAATGTTATTAAACACTGCTGGGTTGTCGCGGTATAGGGCGGCTCAGCCTGCACAATGTGGCTGTACAGATTCTTCCTGGATTTAAAACAAACACTCTTGAAAAGCAAGTCATCTGATCAGCTCTATGAATATAAAAATCGCCTCAAATATATATATATATATATATATATATATATACACACAGCGGACAGAATGAGCGACGCCAGCCCCCCCCCCCCCCCCCCCCCCCCATTCGCGAACGAGCTGGTACGCCACTGGTGGTCACGTCGATGTTTTCCTCGTCGGTCGCGTTTGGAAACATGGCGTCGAGCGTCCTTGCCGGGCTCCGTCCATAGACCAACTTGTATGGCGTCATCTGCGTCGTTTCATGTACGGCCGTGTTGTACGCGAAGGTCACGTACGGAAGGATGGCGTCCCACGTCTTGTGTTCGGCGTCGACGTACATGGCCAGCATGTCGGCGATGGTCTTATTTAGACGCTCAGTCAGGCCGTTGGTCTGTGGGTGGTACGCGGTGGTCCGGCGGTGGTCTGGCGGTGGTCCGGCGGTGGCTTGTGTGGCTGTACTCCAAGATCGCATGAGTTAGGTCAGCCGTAAACGCCGTACCTCTGTCGGTGATGAGAACCTCTGGGGCGCCGTGTCGAAGGACGATGCTCTCAACGAAGAACTTGGCTACCTCAGCGGCACTGCTTTTGAGCAGGGCTTTTGTTTCGGCGTAGCGGGTGAGGTAGTCGGTAGCCACGACGATCCATTTATTTCCGCAAGTCGACGTTGGGAACGGTCCCAGTAAATCCATACCTATTTGCTGGAACGGTCGGCGAGGTGCTTCGATGGGCTGCAGAACTCCTGCTGGCTTTGTCGTCGGTGTCTTGCGTCGCTGACAGTCCCGGCATGTCCTCATGTAGCGAGCGACGTCGGCAGTAAGGCGTCGCCAGTAGTATGTTTCCTGTATCCTCGCAAGCGTGCGGGAAAAGCCGAGGTGGCCAGCCCTCGGCTCGTCGTGCAGGGTCTGCAGAACTTCTGGTCGCAGTGTCGAAGGTAGAACGATAAGGTAGTTTGCCCGGGTCGGAGAGAAGTTCTTCTTTACGAGGACGTCGTGTTTCAAGAAAAATGACGCCAGTCCCCGCCTGAATACTTTCGGAACAACGGCGGTCCTGCCCTTGAGGTATTCCACAAGGCCCCTGTGTTCTGGGTCGGCTTGCTGTCGTTCAGCGAAGTCGTCGGCACTTGTGGTTCCCAAGAAGCAGTCATCATCGTGGTCGTCCTGCGGCGGTGCGTCGACGGGGGCACGAGACAGGCAATCGGCGTCGGAGTATTTTCTTTCCGACTTGTAAACGACGGTAGTGTCGAATTGTTCAAGTCTTAGGCTCCACCGTACGCGACGACCTGAAGGGTCCTTCATGTTGGCTAGCCAACACAAGGCGTGGTGGTAGCTCACACCTTTGAAGAGCCTGCCGTACAGGTAGGGGCGAAACTTAGACGTAGCGCAGATGATGGCAAGACACTCCTTTTCCGTTGTGGAATAGTTACTTTCTGCTTTGGATAGGGACCGGCTAGCATAACTGATGACCCTTTCCAGTCCGTCGGTCTTCTGCACAAAGACGGCGCCGAGTCCTACGATGCTTGCGTCGGCGTGTATTTCCGTATCGGCGTATTCGTCGAAATGCACAAGTATCGGAGGCGTCTGCAAACGTGGTTTCAGTTCTTGAAATGCCTCGACTTGCGCCGTTCCCCACTTGAACTCCACGTCGCTCTTCCTGAGGTGAGTTAGTGGCTCGGCGATCCGTCAAAAGTCTTTGACGAAGCTTCTGTAATCGGCGCACGACCTTCTTGTCTGTGGGTGGTGGAAAAGCGGCGATGGCAGCTGTTTTCTGCGGGTCTGGAGGCACTCCAGTCTTGCTGATCACGTGACCTAAGGATAAGAGCTCCTCGTACGCGAAGCGGCACTTTTTAGTATTCAAGGTGAGGCCGGAGGTCTTGATTTCTTCAAGTAAAGCTTCAAGATGCCGGAGGTGTTCATCGAAGCTTGAGGCAAACACTACGACGTCGTCCAAGTGCACGAGGCACATCTACCACTTCAAGCCAGCCAGCACTGTGTCCATAAGACGTTGGAATGTCGCAGGTGCCGAACAAAGACCAAAGTGCATGACCTTGAACTTGAACAGGCCCCCTGGTGTTATAAAAGCCGTCTTTTCTCGGTCTCTCTCGTCGACTTCGATTTTCCAGTAGCCGGTCTTGAGGTCCATCGAAAGAAAAGTACTTCACGTTGTGGAGTCAATCTAGGGCGTCGTCTCTACGTGGGAGAGGGTACACTTCCTTTTTTGTAATTTTGTTCAGGCGACGATAATCGACGCAGAAACGTAGGGACCCATCCTTCTTCCTCACTAACACCACAGGTGACGCCCACGGACTCTTGGACGGCTGGATGATGTCGTCGCGTAGCATTTCGTCGACCTGTTTCTTGACGGGCTCGCCTTCTCGCGTTCTCGCGTCGAAACTCGGTACGTGCTCTGACGGATTGGTCGGGCGCTTTCTTCTGTTATGATGCGATGTTTCGCGACTGGGGTCTGTAGAATTCTTGACGACGACGAGAAGCAGTCGTTGTATTGCAGGAGCAGAGTTTTGAGCTGGTCTTGCTTGACCTTCGGAAGGCTTGGGTTGACGTCGAAATCTGGTTCGGGACCTCGATTCGTCGAAGCAGGTTCGGCAGCATTGAAGAGGGCGAAAGCATTGCTGGCGGCCACACATTCGTCGATGTAGGCTACCGTCGTACCAACGTTGAGGTGCCTATATTCGTGGCTGAAGTTTGTCAGCACTACCTTTGCTTTACCGTCACGGAGCTCGGCTATACCTCTTGCGACACAAATATGACGGTTCAGGAATAGGTGCTGATCGCCCTCGATGACGCCTTCACGGTTCGCAGGTTTTACAGCGAAAGCTGTTATGAGATCATTTCAACGGCCGTTTTTGGCGCCGTAGTTGTCCGCCGACGCCGCCGGTGTCCGTACCCACTATCGCACGAAATAAGAAAAAAAAGGAAATAAGACAAAATTTCCAGGATGGAACGAGGTTCGAACTTGGGCCGTCTGCGTGGGAACCCAGTGTTCTACCTCAGGGCCATGCCGGTGCTTGAAACTGCGTTGCAAATAGACCCTATACAGGCTTCATGTCGGGAAGGAACCACATTCTGTAACCGGGCGTCACACAATGCAAATTGCTCGACGAGTGGGTTCTTGAGTGCTTCCAACCCACTACAAAGACCTCTGCGATAATTCTTCATCGTCATGAGCCACAGCATCAACAAAGTGCACATAATACCTTACAGGTGTTTAGCGAGTACCACAGTTCTCCGCAGAATGACGAAAAATTGCATAGTGGCTAGTTTTCTACTTCACAAAAATTATGATTTATAGCGTAGTGCGTTCCAGGCAAGTGCACTTCTATTGGTTGACAAGGAAGCCCATAAGGCTCCCATGATCCATTTTCTCAGGCTCTCAATAAAGTTAATTCCTTCTCTCTCTCGCTGTCCGTTTTTCTGGTTAACGTACATTATAAAGCGTGGTGGGACAGTTAAATAACGACCGGGCGTCACACAATATGAATTACGTAGCTAGTGGGTCGGTTAAAGCTTCCAACCCATTACAAAGGGCTCAGCCATAATTCTTCATCGTCACCAACTTCCGCAATAACAAAGTGCACATAATGCCTCACACATGGTACCTCGCTTCTCCGCAGAATAACGAATAATGTCGTGGTGGGTGCTTCCCAACTTTCCAAAAATGATGATTTGTGGCGTAGTGGGCACGTTGCTATGTACTTGTATTAGTAGCCACAAGAGAGTTTATAACGGGCTCTAGAAATGCCGCTCTTCCAGCTTTCCCTAACTGGTGAGGTTCCGGGGGTCGACCGGTAAGTGAGACCTCGGGCGACCGAATGAACCTCCTCGTTCCCTCTAAGGCCCTGGTGAGCTGGAGCCCAGACGAGCAGAATAATCTCTCTGGGTCTTCCTAACGTGTTTAATATACGGACGGCAGTCTCCGTCACCCTTCCCGATTCATAATTCCTCACGGCGTTTTTGGAGTCGCTGATGACCACCCTGACCCCCTTTTGGCTGATGGCCAAGGCTATGGCCACTTCCTCGGCCTCTACAGTCTCAACACCATGCACTGACTGTTCAGCACGCCATCAGGGCGCCGTTATCCCTGACTGCCACTGCCGTGTGTGCCGCTTTGTTCTCATATTACCGAACTTCGAAAAAGAAGTGAGGATATGCTCGCATATCACGAAATCGTAACACAGTACAGGCTGAATCGGCAAGTATACCCAGGTGCGGATAGATCGCTCAATAAGAAAGACGAGGTTATGTGGCGAAAGTTGCAGACGGGGGTTTTTCCAAACCCCGTACTTTACAGCAAGTGGCACCCAGAAGTTTTCCGGTCCCAGTGCAAATTTTGTGATGAGGCAGCGAATTTGGTCCACATGGTGTGGACATGTCCGAGTCAGAACGATGGTTCCCACACACTAGAATCCTGGGAGGCCCTGCTCCGCAACCCAGACCCAAACGTCCAGCGGGACCTCATCAGTCAAGCCCTTGCTGCTGCCGTGTCTCAAGGGATTCCGGCCGACGGCTAGGGGCGACGGGCAATGCCTGACGTAATTGACTGATTTTAAAAATAAAGTTTTTTTTCTCTCTCTCTCTCCAGCTTTCGCTGTGACTGTGCTGCGCTTTCCGCGCAGGCCTGGCGTCTTTTTTCGGTGCCGACGGAAATAATGACGCTGTAGCGCGGCGGAACGGTCACCTGCTCTTCTATCACATTCAATGCATGGTTCCCTGGCATCGCATGGGGCGGGAGCGCTTTGTCTGAGGTTAGTGTTATCGACTCAGACCTCAGGTCGATGACGACGCCGTGGTCACTTAGGAAATCCATTCCAAGTATCACATCCCTGGAGCAGTTTTGTAGGATTACAAAGCTCGCAGGATAAGTCCGGTTATTGATGGTGACTCTCGCCGCGCAGACACCAATCGGCGTTATCAGGAAGCCTCCAGCTGTCCGGATCTCGGGTCCACTCTAAGCGGTCTTTACTTTCTTCAGCTTGGTGGCGAATGGCCCACTGACGACAGAATAGTCGGCCCCAGTGTCGACGAGAGCGGTGACGTTGTGGCCGTCGATGAGAACGTCGAAGTCGTTAGTCCGTCCCCTTGCGTTGCGGTTACGTCGCGGCATAGGATCACGGCCGCCTCGATTTGTTGCGTTGCTTCCATGCTGTGTCGTCAAGTCTTCTTCGGTCCGCGAGGTTTCGTCGGCAGGGCGTCGTCTGCTTCGCGTCGTGTTCTGCAGGTCTCGTCGCGTGTCGTCGTCGGCGTCCGCGGAGGATCTTCGGCATTTCGTCGTACAGCACCGCACCTCCATCGGTTGCTGCCCTTAGTTTCCCGGATACGGGCTAGGCGACCGGCCCCGGTTTGGGCCAGTGTACTGCCGGCGGTGCGGTGACATGTAGCAGCCGGGCGACGGCGAGCGGGAAGGTCGTCGTTCTTGCCACTGTGTTCCGGTGAGATAGTCGTCGATGTCGCGAGGCCGTTCGCATGGCTGCGGGCGCGGCGCGTTGACGGCGAATCCGCGTAGCCCCATCTGTCGGTACTGGCAGCAGCGATACGTGTGGCCGGCCTCCCCGCAGTGGTAGAAGAGCGGGCGGTTGTCAGGGGCGCGCCAAAGGTCGGTCTTCCTCGGCATGTACCGCTGGCCGGCTGGCGGGCGATATGACGTCGGTGGTGGCAGTGGTGGTGCCTCGCGGCGGAACTGCTGGGTCGGTGCGGCGTCTTGACGTGGGTGAGGAGGGGGGGCGTTGCGTCGGGCTGCAGCAGCATAGCTCATTGCTTGCAGCTGCGGCTGCGCTGATTGAGGGACGCAAAGCGACTGCTGGATTACCTGTCGGACGATGTCTGCGATCGATGCATCTTGAGGCTGGCACAACGGGAACATTCGACGAAGTTCTTCGCGCACTACGGCCCTTATGGTTTCGCGCAGATTGTCGGAGCCGATAGCTTGAACCGCTGCGCTGTCTTGGATCAAGCGGCGGTTGTATTGCCAGGTGCGCATTTCCAACGTGCTCTCGATTGTTGTGGCCTCGTAGACAAATTCCTGGACAGTCTTGGGTGGGTTCCGCAGGAGCCCAGCGAAGAGCTCTTGCCTTAGTCCTCGCATGAGGAAACGGACCTTCTTCTCCTCGGGCATGTTAGGGTCGGTGTGGCGGAAGAGTCTGGTCATTTCTTCCGCGAAGATTGTCACTTTTAAATGCGAAGCATTTCTTAGCGAACTTCTGCGACTTTGAGCGTATCTATCTATCTATCTATCTATCTATCTATCTATCTATCTATCTATCTATCTATCTATCTATCTATCTATCTATCTATCTATCTATCTATCTATCTAGCCGCCTACGACTTTGTGCTCTCCTGGTCGCTTGGTTAATCGAATGTACACCAAAGTTGGTATAGCGTAGCATGACTGTATGACGAACATAAATGACAAGTCATAACATGAAAATCATGACACGCATGTCATGTACAGCATGATTTACATGCCACGCTCATGGGGCGCTGGCGGCCGTTTCGCTAGCTTGATATACACCAAAATTGGTATTACGTGTCATGACTGTGTGACGAACATAAAAACACGAGTTAACATGAAATCATGACACGCATGTCATGTACAGCATGACTTACGTGTCACGCTCATGGCGCGCTGGCAGCCGTTTCGCTAGGTTCATCTACCCCGAAATTGGTATTGCGCGACGTAACTGTGTGACGAGCATAAATAACACGAGTTAACACGAAAATGATGACACGCATATCATGTACAGCATGACTTACGTGCCACGCTCATGGGGCGCCGGCGGCCGTCTCGCTAGCTTCATCTACCCCGAAATCGGTATTGCGCGACGTGACTGTGTGACGAACGTAAATAACACGAGTTAACACGAAAATCATGACACGCATGTCATGTACAGCATGACTTACGTGCCACGCTCATGGGGCGCTGGCGGCCGTTTCGCTAGCTTGATCTACCCCGAAATTGGTATTGCGCGACGTGACAGTGTGACGAACATAAATAACACGAGTTAACACGAAAATCATGACACGCATGTCATGTACAATATGACTTACGTGCCACGCTCATGGGGCGCCGGCGGCTGTTTCGCTAGCTTGATCTACCCCGAAATTGGTATTGCGCGACGTGACTGTGTGACGAACATAAATAACACGAGTTAACACTAAAATCATGACACGCATGTCATGTACAGCATGACTTACGTGCCACGCTCATGGGGCGCTGGCGGCCGTTTCGCTAGCTTGATCTACCCTGAAATTGGTATTGCGCGACGTGACTGTGTCACGAACATAAATAACACGAGTTAACACGAAAATCATGACACGCATGTCATGTACAGCATGACTTACGTGCCACGCTCATGGGGCGCTGGCGGCCGTTTCGCTAGCTTGATCTACCCCGAAATTGGTATTGCGCGACGTGACTGTGTGACAAACATCAAAACACGAGTTAACATGAAAATCATGACACGCATGTCATGTACAGCATGACTTACGTGCCCCGCTCATGGGGCGCTGGCGGCCGTTTCGCTAGCTTGATATACACCAAAATTGGTATCTTGCGACGTGACTGTCTGACGAACATAAATAACACGAGTTAACATGAAAATTATGACACGCATGCCATGTACAGCATGACATGTGCCACGCTCATGGGGCGCTGGCGGCCGTTTCGCTAGCTCGATATACACCGAAATTGGTATCTTGCGACGTGACTGTGTGACGAACATAAATAACACGAGTTAACAGGAAAGTCATGACACACATATCATGTACAGCATGACTTACGTGCCAGGCTCATGGTGCGCTGGCGGCCGTTTCGCTAGCTTGATCTACCCCGAAGTTGGTATTGCGCGACGTTACTGTGTGACGAACATAAATAGTAGGAGTTAACATGAAAACCATGACAGGCATTTTGCTAAACGACATACAAGACGATGTATGCAGCTTTTTGCTGGCTGCTTCGCATTACATCGATTCCCACAATGCGTGGGATCTGCCGGCTTTTTTTGTTCGGGAGCTGGACCCGTGTCTCCAGTAATGCGGCGGCCCTTTCTTTTGGCACGACGCTTGTGAACGCTGCGAGTAAGCTGGTCCGGAAGATGTCCCACGTTGTCAGTGCAGACTCCCTGTTCTCGAACCACGTCCTGGCGCTGTCTTCCAAAGCGAAGTACACATAGCGTAACTTGTCGCTGATGTCCCAGTTGTTGAAGGCTGCAGTCCTCTCGTAGGACTCGAGCCACGTGTCTGGGTCCTCACATGATGATACCCGAAAGATCGCCGGCTACCTTGGCTGCTGCTTCACGATCGCGGGCGGTGGCGCAGTGGCTGTCATCGTTACCGCAGTCGTGGTCCTGGTCTTGGTCTTCAGAGTCTTCTCGGGTAGATGCCCTTATTCCGGTTGCAGACCTTGTTGCCTACGGCTAGCTCGCTGGTCGTGGTTGGCGTCGATGTCTTCTCCGCGCTGTGGGCTGGGTTGACGGCTTGACGGGGGCGTCCGGAACATGAACGAACAGCACCTTCACCAGATGTCACGGGGTCGCGACGTCGACGAAGACAACAGCTACTGTGGTCAACATGAAACTCTTTATTTGGACGAAGTTGTGGTCGGTAAATTAAAACACAAACTACAGAAATACACGCTGTACGCTAACAGCGGCGAACTGGGCGTCGGCCGCCGAAAAACTGACAAGCGGTGAAGCGCGTCGGTATTGATACATGTGACGTCGAATATTCCAGCGTTGTCGCTGGTTGCAGCGCAAACTCTAAAATAAGCTCAAGTGTAGGCGTCTTGTGCGCAATCTTAACAAAACGATCTACAATAATCGGGAAGCTTCTCGAACAATGGGGCGCGGTTTGCGCTCAGCGTTACTGACAGTCTTTGTGGGCGAAAGCCGAATACAGCAAAAGTGATAATAAGAAACGCACGTGGCAATATTTTGCGTCAGTGTTCTCTGCCCCTCAGAAAGATGGGAAATTGTTGACACACGAATCGACAGCCATGCCTGGTGTAGTGCTCGAAGCTCGCGGCATTGAATTACTGCTCATTGATTTAAATTACTGCTCAGTGCTGCAAAAGCCGTGGGCCCTGCTTGTTTGCCCCATTTTGTACTGAAGTCTTGTTCTCATACGGCGTCTTTGTACTTGAAAGTTATTTTTGAAAAGCCCTTAAAACATAGTTTTCTTCCGGCTGTTTGGAAAATGGCATTGGTAGCTCCTATATAAATCTGGCCTGCGACACATTATCAATAACTACCACACTATTTCGCTCCTGTGTGCAGTAAAATTCTTGAACACATCTTATATACCTCCGTTGTTAATCATGTGGATAGTAATTCTTTAATTCAAACCAGCACGGATTTAGACAGGGACTATAGTGCTGGGCCCTTTGTTGTTTTTTATTTATATAAATGATCTTCCTAACAGTATTGTTTTTTCACCAAATAAGCTTTTCGCAGACGACTGTGTTATCTATCACAAAATTACAAACTCCTCTGATTCACTAAATATCCAAAATGGCCTTAGCCAATTATCCCTATGGCGCGACAAATGGCTCATGCAACTAAACATTAGTAAATATAAGGTCATGAGATTAACCTGACGCTTTCACAGCACACACTACCCATGCCATCTTAAAGGAGCCGCCTTGAATTCCGTCAACTCCTACAAATACCTCGGAGTTAATAGCACTAACGACCTATCCTGGAATATGCACGTTGATTACGTAACCCGCAATGCTAACCGTACTCTTGGCTACCTGCGCCGTAATTTTTCCAAAGGGCCCTCTTCTTTAAAATTAGTTCTATATACAACTTTACTCCGTCCAAAACTACAATATGCCTGCAGCATCTGAGATCCGAATTAATCCATACTAATCAATTCACTCGAATCTGTTCAGAATCGTGCAGCCCGGTTTATTCTGTCCAATTACTCCCGCCACGCTTCTGTATCCACAATGAAGAAGACATTACAACTACCTGATGTGTCCTTACGTCGTAAATGTCTTCGTCTTTGCCTCTTTCACAAAATTTATCATCAAAATGAAGAGTTAAAAAACCATCTTTTTCTTCAACCTGGCTACATTTCATCACGCGTGGACCACAACTTTAAAGTTGGTGTCCCGCTTTGCCGAACTCACCTATACAACGACTCTTTTATCCCCCAAACCAGCAGGGAATGGAACCACCTTCCCGCCTCCATCGCTGCAATAACTGACTCCAACTTTAAAAATGCCATTCAAGATACCTTATTTTGTTTAACTTTTATGTTCAGAAAATGTATTATTGCACATTTGTACATGTATTAACCACTCCTTTCTGTAATTCCATCGGGCTCTGAAAGTATTTGAATAAATAAATAAATAAATAAATAATAAATAAATATCATGCGTCACCAAACTGGTGGAGTTCACACATACTTTAGCAGCAGCAATGGACGACAAATCTTCAGTTTGTTGTATTTTCCTCTACTTTCGAAAAGCGTTCGACACTGTTTCGCTGCACTTATTGCTGGAAAAATTAACCAGCTTTAATATCAATCCCCCAGTTGTTGCGTAGATTGCTGAATATTTACGTGAGAGGGGACAATATGTAGTTGTAAACGGCGAAAAATCTGGAATTACGTCAGGGAGAGATCAGTTCTGGGACCCCTTCTTTTCTTGCTTTTATATCAATGTCATTAACGCAAACGTAGAATTTCATAAAAGGCTGTTTGAAGACGATTGCATATTACACCGTAAAATTACCTCTGAAGCTGCGTGCTCCGTGATCCAAAACGACTCATGTGCGATACACGCCTGGTGTGATTGATGGGAAATGAAACTGAATCTTAAGAAAATGCTGTGCATGAGGTTCCCCAGAAAAAAAAAAAGTCCAGGTGAATTTGAATACAGAACAAAGTGCTCTCCGGTAAAATGGCATGTGAATACAAATACCTAGGCGTTTTCCCCTCTTTTCATGGAATCGGCATGTGGTCCCACCGTAGGTAAAGCTTGCCGGAGTTCGGGAATTTTACGACGAAATACACTGCGCAGCAAACCCGGGAGTTAATACGTAAATCATAAGTATAAGATCAGTGCTGGAATACGTGTACTGTGTGTGGGACCCTTCAACAGCATCTAAAAAAGAAAGATTAGAAAAAGTTCAGCCATGGCGGCAAGATATGTACTAAATGCACCTATGTATGACAGAGAGTTCAGTGCAACCAGAGTCCTTCAATGCTGAAGGACTCTGGTGCAACGGAATCAAAGACGACACTAAAATTAAAGTGCTGAAGCACCGAAGAGCGTTATTTCGACTGAATCTATTACAAAGCATATATTATTTTCATATTAGAATTCCCTGTGACGGATACATTGACCGTCCTCACTACACATCAGCACGCTGAGATCATGAACACAAGATAAGAGAAAAAAAATGCAGTACTTCATTCTTTTGCAACTCTTTTTTTTTCCCGACAACTATCAGTCGGTGGAATCGCATTCCGTCCACAATTGGAAGAATGTCTCCTACTGAACCTTCTTTTCTGCATTCAAAAAGTCAGTTTCGCCGCAAGGGCGAAGCAATAAATGCGTTCCGCCCGTTGTTTCTTTTTTTCTGCCCTCGTGTTGCTGCGCTGTTTTTAAAATGAATGCAAACCTACTTGCCCAAATTTCCTTTCTCTTAAGCAATAAATGCGATAGCAGTAAATTGGCATGTCACGAAAAGCACAACAAGCAACTCGAAACTTGCAGCGAGCTGCTCAAGCATAGGACGCACGAAAAGAATACACACAGGACGAGCGCGAACTAACAACTGTCACATTTCGACACTAGCAGCGCGCTGCTCAAACACAAAGAAGGACGCATGAAACGAACGCTCGGGTATGCACAGGACGAGCGCAAACTAACAACTGTCGCAGTTGTTATTAGGGGCGAAGCTCCTTAAGGCGGCACCCGTTCGTCCCTCGTAGTAGTGCCAGGGGGAGGTTACTCCGTATACCTCCCATAGGATGCCTTAATTCATGACGTCAGCGCTGGCAGCGCCAAACGTCCCTTCAGTTAATATCCTGGCGGCTGGGATTCAGAGACTCGAACGGCAGAATGGCGGCGCACACGGTATGCGTCGTCATGGCAACACTAACACCGGCCGCCCCTCCCCTCCTAGCACCCTCGCGCGCGCCGGGTTTTTCTCTTTTTGTTTTGTTTGCGTGCGCGGGCTCCCTCTCTCTTTCTTTTATGACCCCCTTGCCCCTCCGCCGCGTGCTGCGCCGTGCAGCGCGCCGGGCGCTTTTTCTTTTTTTTTTTTTGCATCCGCTGCGCGTGCTGCGCCGCGCGTTCGTTGCGCGTTTGAATGTGCGCAATTTGCAATCAGGCATTCTGCAAACACTGCAGCCGTGCAGCATGTGCCAGAACGCAAAAGAATGAATTGCACTCACAACACAAAATATCTTTCGTCGCTTTTTATTCTCCTCGTTTCCGAAAATCAACATTCTATCAAATGTGGTGCGATACAGGCTCAGGATATTAACACACACGTGTTCATGATCACTAAACAACACGAAAGTTCGCGGCAATGTTAAGAATTTAAAGAACAGTGGAAAAAAAAAACAGAACATAACACTAGGGCACATATTGAAAAACACAATATTTATACTGACAAAAGTGCAGAACAGCTTCTGATATATGCGCACGATATTGCACAAAATTATCATAAGTAACAAAATTGAACATTCCTGAAATGCAAAAACAATGAAAGCAGTTGAAATACCTAAAAGTAGAATAATAATGTAACGACCATTTTAAAGATGTCAAAATGAACTCCACATATAACACAACTAATATTGGCCGCACTTTATTGACTACATTTCCAAAAACGTTGATTTTCATATAACTAGTGATGATAAACGCGGAGAAAATAAACGGCTGATATCGGATGATTCATGGCATCTCTTCTTGAAGTGCGCCGATTCTGCAATTCTTCAGCTTTTCTCTGGGCGCACCGATCAGCTGTGTTGCGTTCCGAAATACGCCCTAAAGAAAAGGGCAAGTTTCAATCAGATAAAGAGCGCCGTCGATTCGTGCAAAAGTGAACTCGTTTGTTCGTCTCAGAGCAGCATAAGTTTTCATACATCTACCTAATGTCTCACAAACGTGGTTATAGGCGATGGGGAGTAATTAACCGGAGACAAATGCAAAGCACACACTCAAGCACGCGGTTCTGTGAGAGTTGTAAACCTGTAACTATAGTTACTTTGCATGGGCTTCATGTCCGCTGCTTGTTCGTACAACGATTTAAACGCAGCATCCTGCCCTTTTCAAATCAGTCATTTTTGAAAACAGTAACTGTAGCCCCACTGCAGAGAACAGCTACTCGGTATGGACGTGAATTCAAATTGACACAATGAAAACCGCGACTCAAAGTTCGTTGTCTGTCTGTCAAAGGGCACGCTCACCTGTCGTTCTTTTGGGGGCCGGCACATATATTCCGGGACTTGTTCTGGAAGTATTCAAGCAACAAAGCACTATGCACGAACAGCGCGAGTCGTAAAACATCGCGTCGCACAAGCACACAGCGAGCGAGCACCATGAAACGGACGAGCGACGACGGCTAACGCACGCCTTACCAACGCCAGACACGAAACTTTCTAACGGATTTCAAAGTCGGCGGCGCCAGCAAGGCGGCGGAAAGCGCGCCTCCCGCAGGAAAGGGAGTTGATCCCGCCAGAGAGGGGGTTGAAGAGAGTTGGGAGGAAAGAGACGGAACGCAGATTTTAACTCTGATCCCAGTCGACAGATGGCGCCTCAATTTGCCATACCGGTCACGTGGGTTTCTTTCACTAGCCTGGTAGTGCGTAACCAGTCGTAACGCTAGTACCAGATCTTGACCTCCACGGTGGTGCCGGTGGGAGATTTTTCCTGTGCGTTGTTGAACAATAAAAAATTCGCAGCGTGCGCGTTAACTAAAAGCCAAATTCTTCTGTCTCTCATTCCCCATTAGCAGCCATTGGCATGTTCCAGTAGGAAACGTTAGTACAAGTAGAAGTGTAAATGTTAGCTAAAAGCCGACTTCTGTCTCTCATTCCCATTAGCAGCCATTGTTTACCTCCAAGTGCCTGGTGAGATTTCTCCTGTGCGTGATTAAACAATAAAAATTGTGTTCAAAACGCCGTTGATTGATGAAATAAACCAACGAAAGACGCCAGATGTTTTCTAAAAGCAAAATGAAAGAACGCCAGATGTTTCTAAAGCAAAACGAAAAGACGCCAGCTGCTTAACGAAAGACGCCAGATGTTTTCTAAAGCAATGGTTTTATAAACAATGAAAATTCACAGCGTACATGTAAAATTAAAGTGAGCTGCATGTCGTCATAACTCATCGAACCTTTAGTATAAACGCGCCCGATCTCACGTCGGTGATGATGTACTGGGCAGAATTCACGGAAGATTCACGGTTTACCGATGAACGCAGCTTCGCGCATTCATCATCATTCACTCCGTGGATATGCTGTGATTTTTTTGTGTTTGAGCAGCACGCTGCAAGTGTCGACTACAGTCGAAACCCGCGATAACGAAATCCCGAGGGAACGAAATTCTCATCGCAACGAAATATTTTCGGAGCACCGGCGAACGCCCATAGGAGTCAATGCATTTCGTAACTCGTGACTACGAAAGATATTCATACAGCAGTCCCTCATTAACGAAATTTTTGAAACACGAGTGCGCAAATAATCTACTCTCGCAACATTAACTACATCCGAAAACTGCTAAAATGCATTCATGCTACACTTAAATTGTGCAAAACTATCCCTGCAACGCACTTGAGAAGCAGCCGCTATCGTTGTTTACAAAAAACATAAAGCTGGCGACAATGATGATGATGATGGCTTGCCGAAACACCTGCTCGTTACCGCGGACTACGTAGCCAAATCCAGATTCCTCATGGAGTTTCGTTCGTGGGCTTGGCTCTGTGCTTGGCTTTGCCGGTTTTGCGCGCACATGGTCGTGTGTGTGGAGCCGTGTGTGGAGCCATTTGTGGAGCATTTGCTTGGTCGCTGGGTGCAACGTGAACTGTGTGTTGCGATTGCTTCGTCCGATTTCGCTGCCTGCGAAGATGCCGCCTCCAACGAAAAAGCGTAAGTTCATCACGCTGGAAGATAAGGCTGCAATCATCAGTGAGGTGGAAAAGGACAGGAAAGAAATGGACATCGCCGAAGAATTCGGCGTTGCGTGGAGCTCGCTGTCCACGATTCTGCGCTGATCCGCGCTGATCCAGCGGAGCCGGAAGACGGTTCACCTGTAGGCGAACTTGATGACGGTACTGGCAGTACTGGTGACAGCGCAGTGCTGCCGTCACTGACCAGTGCATGGAGCGAACTTTGTGCCGTGGCAAACGGGATTCCCGACCGAGAGGCATGAAATCGCTGCATGGTAAGGCCCGCCAAAGCAAACTTACTGACTTTTGGAAATAAAACGTGTTTTTTGTAAGTTCCACATATTTTCTGCCGCATTCTCGCGCCAACGAAATTCCCGCAAGAGCGAAATTTTGTGCTTTCCCCGCCGATATTGTTATTGCGGGTTTCAACTGTATGCACAACCAACTGGCTGAAGTGTCATGCGTTGCAGCTCCCATAGACACTAGCGCCAGAGTTCCCTCCTGTATGTATTGTTGGAAACTCTATGGCGTTGCGCGAGCGCGCAACGCCATAGAGTTTGCGCCGAGTGCGCAACGTCTGCGCACTCGGCGTCCCTTCTTCACGAAGAGACGTAGTGCAGTGTGGATAATGTCGCCGGCGCGGAATGCCGCAGCTCGCGCCGGCTGCAGCCGGGGCGCGCGTCGGTCGCGCCGCGCGTCCCGTTTGTTAGTGTACCGTCGCTGTGCCGAGCGTGCGCGCGCGTCGACGTTACGCTGTAGTATATCAGCCCCTTCGCGCATACGCAGACGTATCGGTGGCGGTATACATATAGCGGGGAGAAGGAGGAAAAGAAAAACGGAAGGACAGGGAGGTCAGCCATTTGTCAGACCGGTTGGCTGGCGTTTCCCAGTGTGATATTGCCATGGAGAAGGACAGCATGAATGCTGCTCAGTGGCGCAGAAAAGCGGAGAAGCTTGACAACCAAGAAAGCTAAGAATAATCAGCTGAACCTTAGCTAACGGTACGTATATCCTGGCATAGCCGAGCTAAGCCACTGCTATATTTTTTAACCTGAACGCGCGAGCATCGACCGCCGAGTCGATAAGCGTCGTACAACGGAGCGCAGCGGCGAAATGAAAGAGAATACGCGCATGCGCACCATAAGCAGTCCTGCGCAGCTATCGTCTGCTAGGCTTTTCGGGGAACTGGACACGAGCCCCGCTTCTTTAGAGCACCATCCCTTTTGAGCACCATCGTCACCCTTTTTTGCTATTGTCTGAACGCTGCCGTCTAGTTATAACGAAAATGTCAAGTGGTCGTGCTTCAGATAGGCGGGATGTGATTACAGCCGCTGTGGCGAAGCAACTGGTACTGTTTAACGGTTGCGCTCTCCAGCGGCTCCTAGTGGGTCGTCCTCTTCTAAACGCCGCTCGCGCTCGGAGCCCGTGCCTTTGCCTTGACTGTCGCCATAGCTTATTGTCGCCGAGTGCTGTCCAATAAACAGCTTAACAAATTGGTGGAGAGTGCTGTGCTCCCATTCGATGCCCCTGGAGCTTCGTTCCCGTACTCTGCCGTCTACCATGCCTCAAGACGCCGCTCAGCAAACGCCGCCTCCTACACCGACCACATGTCCCGGTGTCCCACGCATCCGCGATCCACCTATCTTCACTGGCGCCGATGGCACCGACGTGGACGACTGGCTCGCAATTTACGAGCGCGTGAGCGTACCCAACAAATGGGACGAAGCAGGCAAGTTGAGCAACTTGGTCTTCTACCTCGCGGGAGTAGCAAGCTTGTGGTACAACAACCACGCGTCCGATTTTGCGACTTGGTCGGATTTCAAGACCGCCGTCATCAACGTTTTCGGCCGCCCTGCAGTTCGTAAGCTGCAAGCAGAACAGCGCTTACGCGAACGAGCTCAGCAGGCCGGTGAATCTTTCACAAGTTATATCGAAGACGTCCTGGACTTGTGTAAGAAAGCCAACGGCACCATGTCCGGACTTGTCGAGATTGTAAGTGCACGCCAAAATTCGATGAATGCGCAGTGTTGTACCGGCATAGAAATGAAGAAACGCGCCTGATGATTGAAGCATGGCATATGGAGAATAGTGGTAGCGCATGCGTGAGCCAACCGTCGATTAACTTGCATAAAGATGAAATCAAATGCCTTAACAGTTATCTTCTACGTAGACCGCCACACGTGCCGGATTGATAGGTTCGCCGGTTGCATGGGCATGCGCAGATAAGTTTTCGTGCCTTCTTTCTTTTCAGCCGTTGTGCGTCTCTTCAGTTGTTAGTCGGCGTTTGAGGTGTCCTGATCTCTTTCTTGTGTCCGTGTTTGCACGCCCTGTCTCTTTTTAGAATGACCATGTCCGAGTCTGACAAGATCCGGAACATTATGAAGGGCATTGACGACGATGCCTTCACCATGTTGCTCGCCAAAAACCCTTCCACCGTGGCCGAGGTCATAACACTGTGCCAGAGCTACGAGGAGCTCCGCCGGCAACGTTCGATGACCCGTCGCTCTCCATCACGCGACGACGAGCTTGCTGGCTTGGCGGCCATACCTGACCAGGCCACGCTGCTGGCAGAAGTGAAGGCATTCGTGCGCGAGGAAATCGCACGGCAGTTCTCTCTCCTGGCCTTCGCCCACCCGCCGCACGTTCAACAGTCGTCGACGACCCTTCTTCCTCCCCTCCGACGAGCAATTGAGCAGGAAATTGCCGAGGTGATGCCTGAGTACCACCAGCAACCTCCCACTCCTGCGCCACAGAGTTACGCTCAAGTTGTCGCCAGGACGCCCCAAGTAATCCCTGCGGCTGCTCCATTGAGCTACGCCGAAGCCGCCGCTAGACCTCCGTCCTTCGAAGCGGGCGTGCCGGCTCCGTATGCTGCCGTCATCCCTAGGCCCCGACTGCAACCCACCATGCAGTCGTTTCAGCAGCCGCCCCGTCAATCGCATCCTGCGACATGGGCGGGACCTGCCCCTGCGAACCGATGGCGCACACCCGACAATCGGCCCATCTGCTTTGCATGCGGTTATGCCGGTCACGTGGCACGTTACTGCCATCGCGTGCAGCCGCCTCGAGTCGCGTCACCCACCACCAGCCAGTCCAGCCGTGCATTCTACGACCCGCCTATGTCACCGACGTCACGCCCAGCTCCATCCACTCGCCGCTCTCCGTCTCCACGACGTCGCTCACTGTCACCAATGCGGCCACGTTCTGTCGCACGAGAGCAGGAAAACTAGCCGTCGCAGTCCACGAGTCAAGGGCTGCGACGCTATCGAACCGTAAAAGCCCTCAGCGAAGTCCTTCGAATGTCATAGACGTGTTTGTGGACGGTGTTCGCGCATCTGCCCTTATCGACACTGGAGCCGCCGTATCTGTTATGGACGCAATATTTAGCCGCTTACTCCGAAAAGTCACGACGCCACTTTCTGGGATGTCCCTCCGTACCGCCAGCTCCCAGAGTATTAGGCCTACAGCAGTATGCACTTCTCGCGTCGTCATCCAGGACGTTCTATACGACGTCGAGTTCATCATAATTGCCGCATGCTCCCACGACGTCATCCTGGGATGGGATTTTCTCTCCCGCCACGACGCCATAATTCACTGCGCACCGGCCGCCCTCGAACTCTCACCGTTCTCACATTTAACGCCGGCATACAGTCCATCGGCATGCACCAAGATCCTCGTCAAAGACGATACCAAAGTTTCCCCAAGCTCGTCGACGGCCGTGCCAGTTTACTGCGCCGGTCTCTGCGATACCATTGCACTCCTTTCGCCATCTGACCGCGTTTGCACTAGGAAAGGGTTGCTGGTACCTTTCGCGACCGTGCAAGTCACTCAGGGTAGCACCGCTATTTTTGTTACCAACCCATCCCCGCACATTGTTACGTTGGTGCGAGGGGAATGTCTCGGCAGAGTGGAGCCCCTCGAAGACGCACAAGTTCTGGACGCACCCGACGACTCGCACTGCACCAGTTCCCGTACCATCAGTGCCGTTTCCACGTCTGATTCATCACCCGCGGATGTATTTGGTCCCGCCATTGCTGACAACCTTACGTCGGTCCAGCGTTCCCAGCTTCTGTGCCTGTTGGAAGAATTTCGTTCTTCTTTCGATGTCGGGCAAACTTCTCTCGGCCGCACGTCCGCTGTTACGCATCGCATCGACACTGGCGCCCAACCACCACTGCGGCAACGTCCATATCGCGTGTCTCCCACAGAACGACGGGTAATTAATGAGCAAGTCGACGATATGCTTCGACGCGACGTTATTCGACCCTCAGACAGCCCATGGGCGTCTCCTGTTGTTCTCGTTGCCAAGAAGGACGGTTCTGTGCGGTTCTGTGTGGACTATCGAAGGCTCAACAAGATCACTCGGAAGGATGTTTACCCGCTGCCGCGCATCGACGACGCGATTGACAGCCTCCAAGGAGCAGAATACTTTTCATCTCTCGATTTGCGCTCGGGGTACTGGCAAGTACCCATGGCTGATGATGCTCGACCGAAGACTGCCTTTGTCACGCCCGACGGCTTGTACGAGTTCAACGTCATGCCGTTTGGTCTGTGCAATGCGCCCGCGACCTTCGAGCGCATGATGGACACCGTTCTGCGCAACTTGAAATGGCGCACGTGCTTGTGTTACCTGGACGACGTCGTCGTTTTCGCTCCGGACTTCTCCACACATCTTCAACGTCTGCGGCATGTTCTGACACGTTTGAGCAACGCCGGCCTCCAACTGAATCTGAAGAAGTGCCGATTTGCAGCACGGCAGCTGACAATCCTAGGCTACGTCGTGTCCAAGGACGGAATCCTTCCCGATCCGGCCAAGCTTCGGGCCGTGGCCGAATTTCCCAAACCCACGTCCGTCAAAGAACTGCGCAGTTTCGTCGGACTGTGCTCATATTTCCGACGTTTCATACGCAACTTTGCCACCATCATATCGCCGCTGACGAAGCTCCTTGGGAGTAACGGGCCCCTACATTCGTGGTCGTCCGAATGCGACGACGCGTTCCCCAAGCTGCGTCGTTTGTTGACGTCTCCTCCCATACTACGTCACTACGGCCCTACGGCCCCAACGGAGGTACACACGGACGCGAGCGGTGTAGGCCTCGGCGCTGTTCTTGCGCAGCGCAAACCAGGGTTCCCCGAATATGTCGTAGCATACGCAAGTCGTACGCTTACTAGAGCCGAGACCAATTACACCGTCACGGAAAAAGAGTGTCTGGCGATCATCTGGGCTCTTACAAAATTCCGACCTTATTTGTATGGTCGCCCATTTGATGTCGTCACCGATCATCATGCACTATGCTGGCTGTCGTCATTGAAGGATCCCTCGGGCCGTCTCGCCCGCTGGGCACTTCGCCTGCAAGACTACGACATCCGCGTGCTGTACCGCAACGGACGCCAGCATGCTGACGCCGACGCCCTCTCGCGCTCCCCCTTGCCTGACGACAATGCCTCCTGCTCAGTATCTCACAGTATTGCTGTTTCTTCTATCGATGTTCACACCATCGCTACCGAGCAGCGCAAGGATAAGTGGATCGCCTCGCTGATAGACTTGCTCACTGATCCGTCGGCAACACCAACCACTCGCGCGTTGCGTCGTCAAGCCCACCATTTCGCAATTCGTGACGACCTACTGCACCGACGCAACTACAACGCCGACGGCCGCCACTGGCTACTTGTGATACCCCGCAGTCTGCGTTCTGAAATATGCGAGTCCTTCCACTCTGATCCGCAATGCGCGCACTCTGGGGTATCCAAAACTTACCAGCGCATTCGACAACGATACTTCTGGCGAGGGATGTACCGCTACGTGCAGAAATTCGTCCGCTCCTGCCTCGATTGCCAACGCCGAAAAACCTTCAACGCACGTGTCACCAGTCGGTCTACAACCATTACCTTGCCCTAACCGTCCGTTTGGGCGCGTCGGCATCGATTTATATGGACCACTTCCTCTGACGTCGGCTGGTAACCGTTGGGCCATCGTCGCCGTCGACCATCTAACGCGATACGCCGAAACCGCTGCCCTCCCAGCGGCTACAGCGCGCGATGTTGCCTCCTTCCTGCTACACCGATTCATGCTGCGTCACGGTCCACCCCAGGAGCTTCTCAGCGATCGAGGCCGTGTCTTCTTGTCGGAGGTCGTCGAAGCCATTCTCAAAGAGTGCCATGCTGTTCACCGCAAAACTACTGCTTACCACCCGCAGACGAATGGCCTAACCGAACGCTTTAACCGCACGCTCGGCGACATGCTCTCAATGTACGTCGCCGCCGATCACACAAATTAGGATGCCATTCTGCCCTTCGTCACCTACGCCTATAATACCGCCCCTCAAAGCACTACTGGTTTTTCACCCTTTTTCTGTTGTACGGAAGGCACCCGTCGCACACTATTGACACGATACTACCCTACAAGCCGGATCCATCTGATTGTGCGCCTATTTCTGACACAGCCAGGCTTGCTGAAGAGTGTCGCGAGCTTGCAAAGTCCTTTACAACGCACGAACAAGAGCGGCAGAAGAGCCTTTGCGGTGGCACCACCACTTCTGAGTCCACGTTCCTCCCCGGAGCGCTCGTATGGCTCTCGGTCCCTACCACTGCAACTGGTCTCTCGTCAAAACTACTGCCGAAATACGAAGGCCCCTACCGGGTCGTCGAGCGAACATCCCCGGTCAACTACCTGATCGAACCCATCGAACCAGCTTCGGACATGCGCCGTCGAGGGCGCGACATAGTCAACGTGGAGCGCCTCAAAGCCTACTATGACCCACTCATAGTGACGAGCTGTTAGGTCGCCGGACGGCTCCCTTTTCGTACCCGGGGTAATTGTGGCGAAGCAACTGGTACTGTTTAACGGTTGCGCTCTCCAGCGGCTCCTAGTGGGTCGTCCTCTTCTAAACGCCGCTCGCGCTCGGAGCCCGCGCCTTTGCCTTGACTGTCGCCATAGCTTATTGTCGCCGAGTGCTGTCCAATAAACAGCTTAACACCGCTAATTATACTACGTGCGTATCAGCATCTTTAAAGCGCAGCTGTTAAGCTTTTCGTTATGCCGCGCGGAGTCGACAAGGAAGTCATCATCAGAGGCCGGCGCGCGCTCTAGCTTTCTTCGTCCTCTTCATGGTATTAGTGCTTAGTAAAGCCATTTAAACCAAGCTATGCTAAAATCGAGCTAGTTAAGACAATAGTAATTAGGGTCTGTAATTATGACTTTGCTAACAAAGAAAGCGCTAATTAAGGGCCTGCTAATTATCAATCCTGATATTTAAAATCGGGTTATTAGGGAAATACACATTAAGGCGGTGTAAATAATCACTTTATGGCCTCGCTAATTAATAGAATGGTAATTAAGTTCATGCTATGCAAAGACTATGATAAATAGGCCTTGTAAGGCCTTTATTACCATGACCCTAACTTGCAAGGTCTTATATGGTATGATTTTAATTAGAAGTTTTTTATTGAAGGATCCTAATAGGCGAGATTTTAATTAGCGTGGATCTGATTATTGAGATCCTAATTAGATATGACTTGATTATATGGTCCTTATTATACCATCCTAATTAGCAAGGTCTAAATTAACGGCGTTTTTTAGCATTGTGTAATTAGCGTGATTATGACATGGTTTGGCTTAATTAGCTTGATTTTAGCACAGTTTGGCTTGATTGGCTTGACTAGGGATGATTGGCTTGACTAGGGACGAAGAGAGCCAGAGAGCGCACTGGCCGCTGGCGATAGTTTTTTTTTTTTTTTGACGACTCCGCACGGCATATCAAAAAGCTTAACGGTACCGCTGTAAAAATGCTGATACGCGCGTAGTATAATCAGCGTGTGCAATCACATCCCATCTATCTCAAGCGCGACCACTTGACCTTTTCTTTATTACTTGATGGCAGCGTTCAGAAAAGAAAAAAGAATGATAAAAAAGCAAAAAAAAGAAAAGGATGATAGCGGTGCTCAAGAGAAGCGGGGGTGGTGTCCTATTCCCGGGAAAGCCTAGCAGTCGACAGTTGCTCAGGACTGCTGAAAGCGCGCACGCATTCTCGTTCATTTCGCCACTGCGCTCCGTTGTACGGCGCTTATCAAGTCGGCGCTCGACGCTCGCGCGTTCAGGTTAAAAAAATGGGCGGCTGTACAAACGGCCCCGGCACAAGATAAGCGCAGGCGCACGTGCCACCACGCTCTGTATGGCAAAGTACAAGTGGTACAGGTAGGAGGCGCGCGCGCATCGCAACTCCGGTGAAAAACCGAGCGGGGCCACTAGCTTTAAAGCGCGCCCTTCGCACCATCTCGTCGGTCATGAACAGAACACGCTGAAGCGCTTCCAAGCTCTGCCTACCGCCAGCGGTAAATGGCGTAAATAAATAGCTCACCGCTAGCATGCTGAAGGACGTATGCTCTGTGCAGGCCCGTAGCCAGGACTTTTTTTCGGGGGGAGGGGGGGCACTTTGTGGAAGCCTTAAAAAACACCTATCTTTATTATCTTTTTCGGTAAAACACCCCCCTCCATCAAAATTTCGGGGGGGGGGTCCGGGCCCCCTGGGCACCCCCCCTGGCTACGGGCCTGGCTCTGTGTCCGGGTCGTTTACGCGCGCTGCGGAGCGAGGGGTCACAGGTTCGAAACCCCACTCGTGCGCTTCGGAAAATATTTCTTCTGCATGACGGCGTCGGTGAAAACCAGCCGGGAGTGTCCTTATAAGTGCTATCGTAGATTCTTTTGACCACTAAGCCTTAAAGATACCGTGCGCACACTTGGCTAAGACCATGATCTGTACAGTATCCGAATTGTGCACTATATTATTTTCTTTCCATGCTTCCTTTGCCCCTTGTACTGTACCATTTACCACTGGCGCGCTTAGTTGCAGGTATTCTCCCACTAGTCATTAACTTTTATCATTCTTCTTTCTGCTTTTAAATGCGAATCCATTTCTTAGTCGGGCTATGTCAGGCGTCTGTCGGTGTCCGCGCGCCGGCGGGTTTTATCTCTCCGCTTTCACTCCATCTCCCATAGCAACAGCCGCGGGCGCGCTCGCTTATCCTCGCCCCTAGCAGCCGGAGCAGGTTGTGCGGGCGGAGTAGAGGAGAGTGAGTGGAGAGGAGGAGCACGCTCTGGCGTGTGAGGGCGCTCGCATCGCGGGAACTCGGCGAATCTCCCGCGTGTGTGGAGAGAGTGGAGGAGAGGGTAGGTGCAGTGCTTCGCCGCTCCTTCTCTCGCTGTTCGCTCTCTCTCCACCCTGCGCCACCGCATGAATGCAGTGCGTTTGAAACGCGTTTGTAGGGTTTGTGCTGCCTTGGCACAGCCTGAAAACAGCGCGTTCTAAACGCGTTTGTGCTGCATTGAAGGCGGTGGCAACATCCCTGAGGTGATTACGAACGCACGTAGGAAGCGTTCGTTCAAAGAGGCGCCCAAAAGGGAGACACTTGAGCGCGTCGATGTGTCCTGCTTTACGCCAATAAAATTACTACGCCGTGTACTCGGCACAAGAAATGCATTGACATCTCCTGACGATTCCTTTCGGGTAGGTGGGGGCATTTTTTTAAAACTAGTTTTCTAATACATATGACATTTGCGACGTAGCTGTGTACGGTGCAGGTGTGCATGTTTGTGTCGACGTAGAATAATGTATGGTTTTCATTTGCACAAATTTACGTAAACCTGCAATTTTGATGTTTGTTCGTTTAACGCGATAGCGTTAAAGAGATCGTATCGCAGAAATTCCGCCGTCGGCGTCGGCGTCGGCGCCGTTGGTTGTGAGTGAAAAATCATCATCTTGTCCGTGACCAAAAAATCAAAAAAGCTGCAAATAAAATGAATAATAAATACGTTGGGTCCGAGTGAGAATCGAACCCAGGCCGTCTGAGTGGCAAGCAGGTGTTCTACCACACAGCCACGCCTCTGCTTGGAGCTACACCGAAAGTAACTTTCATGCTTCCCAAAAATACGCGTCCTGTATAGAGGTGTCACAGTACGATATGTAATATCGCAGTAATATAGCGTGGTACAAGCGTACATTGCCATCGGGCGTCACACCATGTCAATATCATAACGACTTGGTGGTTTAAAGACAGCCACCCATTACAAGAGGCACACACATTACTGCGCGTATTCCCTTAAGAGCACGTAGTGCGTGCATCGCAACTTCCAAAACGTTTCTCGCGCATAATTGCTCCTGGTTTAAAGCATGCTACCCATTACATAAGGCACTCACCTTAGTGCGCGCATTTTCTAAACACTCCTAGTGTTCGAAGTGCGCACTGGGGGCAGGATATCGCTATCGCGTTCAACTCTTAAAGGCGAAGCTTAAGTGTCCCTCAATTTTTTTCTTTTTCTGTACCCTTCGCCCCCCCCCCCCCCTCACTGTTATGCTTGTATGGGCATTGCTGGCACCAAATAAATAAATGTGTCAGTAGAAGCTGCATAACGCAAACGAACGGCTTGTTAGGCATCATCGCGAGGCCTGGTCCGCCACACCCACTGACGTTGTAGCGATGCGGCATGACCCTTATAAAGGAGTCTGAATAAGTCCAGAGGGATGGCGGAGTTGTTGCCATGTTAACAACGTGAAACCAGGAGCACTGACGTTGCGGTACAGTTTGTGCAGTTGGATACACGCATGCACCGAGTTGAATCCCATCCGGCTGAAGGGCTGCTTTCGCTAACTGTGTCAGTAGAACCTGCATAACGCAGACGAACGGCTTGTTAGGCAACATCGCGAGACCTGGCCCGCCACACCCACAATCCTAGCTACGGCACAGTTACACCATCCAAGGTACCCTACGCCTAACTACGCTTTAGCGCGGGAAACAACCTTACAACGCAGTGCACTGAGGGACAAAAAAGTGACGGTTCTCACCTTGCTGTCGTCATCTGCAGCTGGTGACACCGCATTGCCGTGTTCAAGAGCACCACCGTGACAAAAAATATCGCTCGATACTACACCTTTTGCGAGTGAACAAGAAAAACCGATGCCACCGACATGCGCATGACAACGGCCCTGCTTCGATGAGCTCCATAGCTAGTCGCCAGACTACGGAAAGTCTCAAGTTCCAGCGATAGCCGCAGAGGGCGAAAAAATCAACCGAGGCGAGTTCCAGCTTCAAACACCGGGAGTGGATCTACTATTCTCTGCGTTAGGATCGCATAGCGGCTATCGTGGTGGCCCCCATTAACGCTATTGCACTTTCATGTACGGGCACCTCGTCGGGGCCAAATTTCAAATAAACACATTCTTCAAAAAGCCGAAAGACTACTTTGTACAATGCTGCACTTCAATAAAACAAATTGCTGCTTATGCCAATCTGCATTCCCTTTCCAGGTAACACATCACCAATCTTTTGTAATCGTTTTAGATGCGAAGCATCTCTTGCTCGGTGGTATGTCCCGCGGCGTTGGCCTGGTAGTCCGCGCTCACACTACGCATGCGCAACGGTCCTCCTTCCCTCTCTCCAACAGCTGCGCGTTACTCTCTCTACCTCTCCACCAGCACCTGCTTGCACTTCTCCTGCGTTCTCGCTTCTGCTCTCGCGGCGCATGCACTACTCTCCTCGTCTAGTCACCTCTCCTTCAAGTGGTAGAGCGCTGCGCGCGTTCACTCCAGCGCTTGCTTCGGTTGACTCCTCTGAAATGCGGGCTCGACATGCCGAAATTCTCTCCTGTGCAGCGCCGCGATGAGCGCCAGCGCATGCGCGTCCCCTCCCCCTCTCTCTCCTCTCCTACGCTGCCCCCCTCTCGCGCGCCTGTCGACCGCGTTCCCTGCTCGCCCTGTGAGTATTAACGGCCAGGCTAGAGAGAAGACAGGACACGCGTAGTGTTCCTCTTCGCGTTCCACGACGCGAGGTCGGTAGCATGCCCAACGAACGCCAACGGAACGCGATCGTGCAAGTGCTCCGGCTTCGCATCGCCTCATGGTCCCATTTAGCGGGAGATGGTGTACCTTTTTAGATGCGAAGTACCTTAAGGCTGAACTCAATCCGGTGGTGGTGTGCGGCGTGACCATCCTTACTGCGCATGCGCATACCCTCTCCACACACCTCCTCTCCACTCCCCCTGTCATCTACCCTCTCCAATTTTTCTGCTGCAGCTGACTCGTAGTTGTTAGCAGCCTATTCACATCATCATCTTCATTTCAAAATATACGGCGGCGCAGCGGCAGGTAACGGTTCGCGGTGGATTCGGATGTGCCTCGCGCTGTTTCGTTTCATTGTAAATATTTCAAGCCATTGCCGGCCGACACACATGATTTCGTTCTGTTTGTTTTGATTCATTAAAATGCTTTCGCGAAGCGCATTCAGCTGATTTCGGGGGATCGAAGTCCGTTGAAGCTTTCACCGGATGAGTACTCGTTTCAAGCCCGAGGATTTTCCGACCGGTGGGTAAAAACCCGTTGCTTCTATTTTTTCACCAATGACTGCGTGGGTGTCACACGGAGGCGACGCATTGCAATATTAAATTTTCCAACGTGTGATGGCCGCGGAGAAAACGAGTTCTTTTCGACGTGGCTTCACGTGGGACCCAGTTGCTGAGTCAATTAGCCCCGAGAAGTTGGGGTGGCGCCGCCTGGCGGGAGGCGTGGATGACGTCACGGCAAGGACTCTTCGACGCCCGCCGTGACGCGCCGGCATGTCACCGGCATGCTTCGTGCGCTGTTCCGCTGTTTACGTTCGCTTTTTGCCTCTCTCAAGCTTCAGATGAACGACGAAAACAGCATCGACAATGTTCCTAGTAAAACGGCAAAAAGTTATATGCATTTTTTCTTCACAGTCCCCAACGCTGCCCGCGCGCGGTCGTGCACACTTTGATAGCGGTGACCAGGTTTGTTGTTGTGTCGCGCTGCTAACTTCGGGGATGGGTGTGATTCTCGACCACGGCGGCCGCGTTCCGACGGGTGTGAAAAGCAACATTCCTCTGCTTAGATACAGGAGCACGTTAAAGAATTCGAGGCGGTCAAAATTAATCTGCAGCGTGTCTCACAATCGTATCGCGGTCTTCACACGCAAGATACCATATTCACATTATTAGGTTGCGTTTTTCACGGAGGATTCCTTTAAAAAATATGATTCATTCGCCCCCACAAGTGTTATTTGCATCGGACGCATCGGCGATCGGCGTACAGCGTTCTTGCCGGTGTGCCAAGCCCCGCGCACGATTACGAAAGCGCATGCAGTATTGAGCTTCGCAAAATATCTCGAAAGCGCTTGCCCGAGAATACCGCCACAGTTGTTGTGTTTGTTTTTCTTGTGTAGTCGCTCACTCATCATGTTGTTTAGCTTCACGTTTTTCTGGCAATAATTTCGGGGCTTCACTTCACAACATAAAAAAGTGGAGTTAAATTGCGGAAACTCCTTATTGCTGTCAGATTGTGTCTTCATGCAGCATCGTAGCAGTGGCGCTGTTACACTTGTATAAGTACTAGATTAGGTAGCCACCTCATAAATTAATTTTTTTGCATTTGATATACTCCTGAGCATCATCAACCTTTATGTGGACATGACGTGCGAGACCAATAATTGACTCATTAAGGCGAATGACGTTTAATTAATACGTGGGCCACGTCACTGATAGTGCCATAGAAACAGTTCAAAATGCTCATTTCGACTTTGAGGCATTTGTTTTGCAGGCGATTGCTATCAGCAGTGCTCCCACGTGAATTTAACATTACCGCTTGTGACCCGGCGGTTGATCGGACCAGCAGTTCAGCAAATCAGGGTATACGGCCACATAATCCCAGACGAGTGTTGAGAAGAAATGTTTACATAATCCAAGTATACTAACAGCTCAGAATTTCCGAAACCATTGTGTGCGTGGCAGTATTATTTTGTTTAATTTCCCGGATGTATTAAGTGATTCTTTACGATAGACAGATTCATCTAAAGTCTTCTGTAGCAGAAAGCGCAATTCTGTCAAGTCACCTAGATAATCTGCAAAGGAAGACATAACTTGTTGGATAAACCGCAATGTAGTTAGTGAATTGAAAACGTCCTACTTTATAATCTTCGGGACGCGTGTTCTAACCGTGGAATCTACGCCAAGTTGTAATGAAGTTAGAACCATTAGCGTAAATTATTTAGCATCGATGTCTTGGAGTACGCGGTGAAAACAACGAATGTCTTGCTCTCGTGCATCACCATGTTCACGGTGAATATTCCGTTTGGACGGGAATTCGATCATTATAAGCTATATTATCCAAACTTTCTACAGCTTACTAAAGTTCCGCTATTAGTGCAAACTTCCACCTTCTCCCTTGGGAGATTTGCATCGCAAGAATGAGCAGTAATCACCACCATATCGCGAAAGAGCGGCTACGCGGCGGGCGCAGAAAAAGGCGATCCTCGGCCACGGAGCAAGCGAGTCCTTGCCGTGACGTCACATCGCCGCGACTGCCGCGCCGCCAGTGTTCGTTCTCGGGGCTAATAGAAGTGCATTCCGGAAGTTTATTGCTTGGTAACATAGACCAGTCTGCTGCGATAAAAGAGGGCCAATACATTACGAGCTTCTCGCATGTATCTTCGTAACTAGCCCGTCTATCAGTGCAAAATACGAGTTATAGTTTGCCGCAGTCGCATTACAGAAGCAAGGTTCTAATAGAGGTCTGATTTCTTCACTTCGTCAGTTTAGGTTATTTTACAGCGAAAGCTGTTATGAGATCATTTCACCGGCCGTTTTTGGCGCCGTAGTTGTCCGCCGCCGCCGCCGCCGCCGGTGTCCGTAACCAGTATCGCTCGAAATAAGAAAAAAAAACGAAATAAGAAAAAATTCCAGGATGGAACGAGGTTCGAACCTGGGCCCTCTGCGTGGGAGCCCAGTATTCAACCTCTGAGCCATGCCGGTGCTTGGAACTGCTTTTGAAAAAAGGTCCTATACAGGCTTCATGTCGGGAAGGAACCACATTAGCATATGCAATATAGCGTGGTAGAAGAGTAAATAAGCACCAAGCGTCGCACAACGCGAATTCTGTAATCAGGCGTCACACAATGCCAACTGCGCAACGAGTAGGTTGTTTAATGCTTCCAACCCATTACAAAGGGCTCTGCCATAATTCTTCGTCGTAATCACGCACAGCATCAACAAAGTGCGCATATTGCCTTATATGCGTTGAGCAGGTACTACGGCTCTCCGTAAAATGACGAAAAATGGCGCAGTGCCTGCTGCCCTCCTTCTCAAAAATTACAATGATTTATAGCGTAGTGGGTTCCTCGCAAGTGCATTTGTATTGGTTGCCAAGGAAGCCCGTAAGCGCATGATCCATTTCCTCGGGGTCTCAGTAAAATTACAATGATTTAGAGCGTAGTGGGTTCCTCGCAAGTGCACTTGTATTGGTTGCCAAGGAAGCCCATAAGCGCATGATCCATTTCCTCGGGGTCTCAGTAAAATTAGAATGATTTATAGCGTAGTGGGTTCCTCGCAAATGCACTTGTATTGGTTGCCAAAGAAGCCCATAAGCGCATGATCCATTTCCTCGGGGTCTCAGTAAAGTTCTTCGCCCCCCTCCCCCCGTTTCTCTCTCACGTCATGTATGTTATACAGCATGACGGGAGAGGGAAATAGCAAGCGGGCGTCCCCCAGTGCAAATTACATATCCGGTGGGCCGTTTAGAGCTTCCAACCCATTACAAAGGGCTGAGCCATAATTCTTCACCGTCATCAGTCGTCGCGTCAACAAAGTGCACATAATGCCTTAGAGGCGTGTAGCTGGTGCATCGCTTCTCCGCAGAATGACGAATATTGTCTTAGTAGGTGCTTCCCAACTTCACAAAAATTGTGATTTATGGCGTAGTGGGTACCTTTCTGGTGACTTGTATTGTAGCCCCAAGAGAGCTTACAACGGGCTCTAGAAACGCCGCTCTTCCAGCTTTCGCTGTGACTGTGCTGCGGTTTCAGCGCAGGCCTGGCGTTTTTTTGCAAGCCTTCTGCGACCGAAACCAAGAGGTTCGTCGGATACCCAGAGCGCCTAGGCGGCTCACCTGGTTAGTGAAGCTGGCACCGCCTTTGTCCGGACAGGATTTCTGGAGGGCGCCAAGTAAGCATGATCTGGCAATTGCTCTCTTTACAAGTTTGGAGTGCGCGGATTGGTAAGGGAGGACGGGCTTGTTGCCCCTTGGTTCATAAGCCCAACGTATGTGATCAGGCGATACGTATACACCAAGGTCTAAAAACCTGATATACCCGCTAAAGGGCAGCTCGTACGTTAGTAACAATGGTGCGAGGCACGAAGCAAATGTGGCCATAACGTTAGATACTGCGGAATCAAAATCCTTGTCATCACACTGTAAAACCACTAAAAAATCGTCGACGTATCTAAAAAATTCGGCAGATCCTACGTACCGTGGGAGTCGATGTTATGCGAAGCATGCGGCGTGTAGGTGACTGTGGCGTATTCTTTTTTTACTGAGCGACACGTTACAAAATGACCCTAAATTTTTGTACAAATTTTATACGCACACTTATATATGTTGAAGAGTCGCATATGTGTTATATAACCAGTTCTTTACGGTTGGGTAACAATGGCAACGTGGATATTACCAACACCAGAAGCGGTAAGCTGATATGTAGTGCTTATACGTGTCCCGAGAACGCACGCACGTTTCACCAACCCGTGTGCATGTGCGCAAGAAGTACTTGAGAGTTCTTGAACAAGGGCATCATCACCGTGATCACTGAGCACCAGCAGCTGGTAACGACTTGTTATAGGATCCGGTCGTGATCGTGGTGACGAGGGGTCCACTTGTAGTGAAGTATGTGGTATAGTAGAGCTGTTGGAATTCGTGGATGCCTCAGTCATTTCGTCGACAAATTGTCTGTCGACAGAGCCGGCGACATGTCGGAACCTGAAGCCACCCGTCGCGTTGTGAGGTATAGGCCGTCGAGGCTCGTAGGCCTGGATAGTGCTACGTAGACCAATATCAGTGGATGGTGTTTGTCGTATTTGTAGACTACCTGGGCGTATGTGGCCTACGTAGCATAGTCTACAAAGCGGCTGTCAGTTAATCTGGCGTCATCCTCGGTCAGCATGAGGCCATCGCCCAGCCTCGTAAGGAATGAAGAGGACACTGCGTCGTTCTGGCGGACTAAGTGCGCTTCACGGTGCGGTGATGTGGATATCATATGTAACTTTCGTTAATGTATTCCTCCGGGGTCGAGCAATGCTTAAATATAGCTTGCTAAATCATAGGAATACAAACGTAATGTTTATTAGACTGCTATAAAAGCGGAGCCAACACTGGAACTACAGACGTCAATCTGATATGACGCCTGTATCGTAGGAGTATCATGTAGTGTTTATTGCTTGCTTGTAAAATTAGATAGCCAGCATCACAACCACAATTGAAGTTGCACCGGTATACGCCTGCGTAGGCTGCTTTTCCAAACCAATTTATAGACTTGGCGTGGCTCAGTGGTAGAAACCCTAATTGCCACGCAGAATGCTTGGGTTCGATTCCTGCTGGGATCCTAATTTTCATCCTTTCCATTTGTTGCGTCAACACTGCCGATGTTGGTTTTCCTTAACGCCTAGCATTTAGGTTTACAATGTTTCTTCTCGCCGTTCCTGGGTAGATATAAACTGTCAATCACCTGTGGCGCATTCCCGTACACCGCGGCCCGTCGTAAACGGGTATGTGCCACACGTGTCTAGTGGAAAGGGTTTGACGACGTACGCCACAAGATTATAACGTTATTCATGTCATGACCCGGCAGTCATATTCGTGAAATGATCTTACCCTCCCGTGCAAAGTTTGGTCTACACCAAGTTAAGGAGGCGATCATGAGAGCACCCAGACGTAGGCGGCTAGATAGATAGATAGATAGATACGTAGATAGAAACGCTCAAAGTGCCAGAGGTTCGCTAAGAAATGCTTCGCATTTAAAACTCTAGTCACCTGCTGACCTTGAAAGGCGTCGTTTAGTTCTCTGTCACGCGCAGCCAAATAAATGTCGGACAGCACCGCCGCTATGCAGGAGCCGATAGAAATTCCATTTTTTTGGATGTACACTTCGCCTTCCCATTCTGCAAATGTTGAATGCAAGTAAGTTGAGAGGAGTTCCATGAATTGGCTGCTGTGAATACCGGCGCTATTCCGAAATCTGGTGACACCGTGCTCGTCAATGCATTCGCCCACGCTTGTCATAAGGTCGTTGTGCGGGATACTGTAATATAAATCTTTTATGTCAGCAGAAAAAAGCCGAAAGCCGTTGCCCTTTTGTGCGCTGCCTATTCGTCAGTCATTATGCCTATTGCGTTATTACACAAGTGATGACACCTGGTGATGTCATTACTTGTTGTTCCAAGACTGCCGTGAAACGACTGGATAACTACCCCCGAATGCCCACTCTGCAAGTACATCGAAACATCCGAACATCTGCTAAGACGGGTCATCTCGAACTTCACGCTTGCGATGCTGTATTTGTGAATGGTTTACAAGGCATGTCATGGAGGGTGCTTACCATCGCCCATGGGCATTAGCTGTCTTCTGTGTTATGCAATGTACACTACAATAACGTTGAAATTGAACACTAGCTCTGTGCATTAGTTACATTACGTGGCACTGCTGAGCTCAAGAACGCAGGTTCTCTTCCCAGCCACGGTGGCCACATTTCAATGGGGGCGAAATGCAAGGACACTCGTGTGCTTATATTTGCGTCTGAAGTTCTGGGAAAGACGGAAGCTTGAAAAGATGAAAAATTTGTGAACACGAGGTGTCACTGGAGCAAATGTTTCGACACGCAGTCTCGTCTTCTTCAAGGCTACAACTACGTTTGTTTTAACCCCACGCGGTCAGAATCAATCTAAAGTTGCCCATTACTGTGACTCATAATCATATAACTGTTTTGCATGCGAATCGTCAGAAATTATTAATTACATTACAAAATGAACATAACGGCAGTGAGGGGAGTTAGCAGTGTTCCCGACATTTAGTTGTGGCGACGTGCGCTTTCAGATGCGATTTAAGCGCTCGTTCGTGACAGCGTTGTTTGAGGAATTTCACGGAATGCGAGTTCAGTCGGCGAGCAATAGTCAAGCGAAACTCTCTGAAAAGGAGGTTCGCCGTGGAACGGCCAACAACAAAGATATTGGCTACATTTTTCGGCAGATATTGTCCTCGGAACAAGTAGGAAAGAGAGTAGTTCTCTGGCTACAAGTTTCTTCGGGAAACTGGCTTTCGCATTGTTCGTGTCCTCGGACACGGTGCCTCATTGAGCCGCGAACACTTATTTCGTAGAAGGTGGAGCGGGTCTTTTTTCTGTCGGGGAGGTGTGGAAGTGTCTCGTACAACGAAACTTGCCGGGGGTGTGCCCGAATGGAACGTCCTCGGAAGAAAGTGCTGCACCGTCTAATAGAACGCTTTAATCGGTCCGGTATTCCGCTATACGCAAAGGCGCAGCAGAACACCGGACAGCGTAGCGATGCTCGCAAACGAGCTTTAGCATATGTCTGCCCAAAATACGCCAGCAACGCCCGCGTGAAAATAATAAACACGCCATCAATTCCGCAAACTGGAACATTGCGGATAGTGGCACGTTTGTTTGGCTAACTTAACTTCTTGCTTGTTTCAGTCTCATTGCGTTCACAAGTGTTGAAGATTGGGCGAGTTGATTTGTCGTACTTGTGCAGCGCATCACAGGAAAGAAGAAACGGTCAACACAAAATGACAGAGCGCTTGCTTCCAACTGATTTTTATTGGCAAATTATATTGGCAAATAAGTGATAAGCAAACCACCAACGACAAGTGGCGCCAACTATAAAGGATTAAAAAAGAGAACTAGCAGACGCGTGATGTATGTCCTCCGAGATTCCGGAAGTATCCGTCGCCACTCGCTAAGCCTACAGCATTGATTATTTTAATATGACTCTCGGAAACAGTGCTGGATCGACACGGGCACTTTGCTGCTGAAGCTTCAGGATATAAATCTAAAGCAACTACAAACAATAGTTCCGAGTTAACTTGACAGAGCACACGACGGCCACTTGATAGATTCGAGGTGGGCGGCAACCACTTTCGGCGGTTCAGCCATGTTTTTCGGGCGTTTTTAGCGTGTCGGGCGTTCTGGAAAAGTTTGCGCATGCACAATTCACGCCCCATATTCCGGTGTAGGCAAAATGCTTTGCATATAGCGGAATACCGACTTTCTTATAACTCTCTTATAAGAGCACGTGATTTCGTAGGCTTGCTCAAGTGAGCTAACGGAGCTCGTGTATCAATGGCAAACCGCGTTAGCGCTACCTGCGGTTAACCTTGTAAAGCACGGTTAAGCATAACCGCGGTTAAAGTTTTCCATGTAACCGGGTGTGTTGGGAAAAGTGCGCGAGTATCGTGTGTAATGTGACGGAGCCGACATGGATAGAGCGACACGGGAATAAGTGCAGCGGCAAGACTTGCGCGAAGACAATGATGACGATGTGCTGCGCCGCGAGACCACGAGTGGAAAAGAATTGGCGGGCCGAATGACGTAGCTGAAGGTGGGCGCCAGAGGCGTGCGCGTGGTGTGCGGGGCAGTTGCGACGGTAGTGTTCGATTGAGCGGAAGGAGCGTGGAGGCTGGTGGTCAGCATCACGGTCGGGTGTGGGCGTCACGGTCAGGCAGTGCGTCGGAGTGGCCTGCTTCGCTTGGCCTCAACTTCGTCGGTGAGTCCATGGAGCCAGCCGGGAGCTACCGCAGCCACCAGTAACACCGTCTGGTGTATGCCCGAGTGTTCGGCTGTGGTCCCTTGTCCACACGTTCGAGCAGAAGACTGCCTCACTTCGGCACCCACGGTCTTTTGTCACACGCCATCTCCGTCGAGGTATCCACTTGAGCGTTGTCCTGCTCTTCATCGAACTCCTGCGACAACGGCACTCCCGTGCTGACATCTCTTCCACGTAGAAGTGTCCCGCGTCGGCTTAAAGAACTCACCGCCGAGACTGTTTCATTCACGCTAGGACTAAACTTGTTCGTGTGTCTTCTTTGATTTCATAGGTTGCAAAGTGTCGTTTTACTATTAGTGTTCGATGATGTGTGTACTATGTTCGTGGGTTCCTCCATAAAGCGAAAAAATACAGAAAACAGCCTCGCCTTTTTCTGGAGAACGTGACTGTCTTCGACGCAATGTATTCTTGTCTCTTCCTCATTCCAAGGAATCCCATTACACAGGGGTAGGTTGTAAGCTGCAAACTGTGTGCGCGTTAGCCCTTTACAGGGTGGCAGCAGCCCAGCCCTGCACACGCAGCTAAATAATTAAAACTGTATATTTGCTCACAAACCAGCAAAGGCACTGAAGGCAGCACGCTCAGCAAGGGCCACTTTGGCCTGTTATATTTTAAGAACAAAGCAAATCAGGACGCGTAATATTGAAACCACGCTTTGACTGGCATAAGCGGCCGTCGATCCATGTTCGTTAGAACTGGGCTGGGATTTTTTTATTTATTTTTTAATGCGCCTTCTTGAAATTTCGGTGTCCTTTTTTTCCTTCTTTCCCACTGCCTGTCGTATGACAATCTTTTGCAGAAATCTTGCAAATGCTTTGTTCTATATTCAACACTTCTTCGAAGTTTTTTTGTGAAATATAAAACGGGCCAAGGTGCACAAAAGCTAACAAAATTTTCAGATTTAGGCGGTGTTTGCCATTTTTTCACATTTTTTTGCTTTTGTGGACAGCATAAGGAAAGCATGAATGTAATGCACAGTGATGGGTGAACCATGAATGTAATGCACAGTAAAACCAGCAGAAAAAGTTTTCGACACAATGTTTAAGTACACATTAAATTCAGCCGTGAAATCGGAAAACATTGCAGCACCAGCAGAACGCTCGCTCTGACACCTTCAGATATTTTTTCAAGCGACGCTTGTGTTGACTGACTCGTGTAGCAGGTGATGGTGGTGTCCCAAAAATCTCTCCTCACCCACAGCTTGCGCGCCCCAAGAAAAAATCACAGCATATCCACGGAGTGAATGACGATGAGTGGGCGAAGCTGCGGAGGTTCATCGGTAAACCGTGAATCTTCCGTGAATTCTGCCCAGTACATCATCACCGACGTGAGATCGGGCGCGTTTATACTAAAGGTTCGATGAGTTATGACGACTTGCAGCTCACTTTAATTTTACATGTACGCTGTGAATTTTCATTGTTTAGAAAACCATTGCTTTAGAAAACATCTGGCGTCTTTTCGTTTTGCTTTAGAAACATCTGGCGTTCTTTTGTTTTGCTTTTACAAAACATCTGGCGTCTTTCGTTGGTTTATTTCATCAATCAATGGCGTTTTGAACAAAATTTTTATTGTTTAATCACGCACAGGAGAAATCTCACCAGGCACTACCTTGGAGGTAAACGATGGCTGCTAATGGGGAATGAGAGACAGAAGAATTCGGCTTTTAGTTAACGCGCACGCTGCGAATTTTTTATTGTTCAACAACGCACAGGAAAAATCTCCCACCGGCACCACCTTGGATGTCAAAGCGTAAGACTGGTTACGCACTACGACTGCTACGACTACGACTACGAGGGACGAACGGGTGCCGCCTTAAGGAGCTTCGCCCCTAAAACTATTAATCAAACTCACAGGGTCTCTTATGTATTCGCCTAAGAGGACTCGAAGGCGACAGCCATCTTCTTTTTTCTTCTTCTTAGTCGATGTAACCTACCCAGCCCCCCTCCGAGAGCACTCTGCACCTAGCGTGGTTTTGCATTGCCTCCAGGATCGGAGGCATTGCTAGCTTTCTACACGTCACAAGGTTTTTCACAGCCTCCGCGATCGGCCCGTCTTTGACCAAGCGACGATGCCATGCGATGACGCCATGACATCATCATGCCCTGCTCGCGTAAAGACAACCTGCAGTGCTCGGGTACTCCTATGTTGGCTAAGGAGCAGGCCCGTAGCCAGGGGGGGGGGGCGGTGGCTGGGCCCCCCGCCCCTCTCGAAATTTTGATGACACATGGTGTTTTATCAAAAACAAATAATAAAAATAGGCGTTTTTCTGAAATAGTCAAGGCTTTCAGCAAGTGCCCCCCCCCCCCCAAAAGATGCCTGGATACGGGCCTGCTAAGGAGTATACTGCATGGAACTGCTGAGTGTCGCGAAGCCATGCACGTCGTCTCCACTATTCGGGTGATGAGGACAGTCCACGGCGCAGAAGCCAGTTCTCTCAATCTGAGCTGGCCACGATTCTTTGACCGTTGTAACGCGGCGCCCGCGGGAACGGTCGTTCGGTGTAGAAAGTGAACGGGTCGGTCGGAGAGAGTGTTGCGGCGCCGGAAAGAGCGGCGCTGCTTGGCCTTTGTCCGTTGCCGCACAGCCGTCAGTCGAGTGCCAGCAACGCAATGAGTCCGGTAAGTGCTGCTGCTTCCTGCGTCCAGGTGACGCCCTTGGTTCACGCGCTCGTTAAGGTGTGACGCTCCGTTTAGCTCAAAGTCAGTAGCTAATCCGGCGAGCAGTTCTCGCTTATAAGCCTGTGCGAAATGGGAAAAAACTTCAGGCAACGTTGTGTTTAGCAATTCTTTACGGTAGTCTGTGTACACGACGCGCACACCTTGGACTGACCGAGGAATTTTCAATGGAACGGAAAATTGGGCTACTTGGTGAGGATTCATCGGGGCTAGTAGCTCGACGAACGAACCCGTGTGGTTCTTCTCTGCCTTCATTTACCAGCCACAAATGGTATCTTCACCTCTTTTCTCTAGCAGCTTTAAAAATGCAGTTACATTACGAAACTTGAAGTGCCAAAATCCCCGTTTTCATGGTATCTACAGCGCAGCAGACCTACACGAAAAAAAAAGGACGGGACGAAACACAGCGCTGATTACCAGCTGTAGTTTCTGGGATATACTGCAAGTATTCAATCAAGGTGCACTTTGTAGAACATTGAAGGTGAATTTTTATAGTATACATTTGTGTATGTCAAGGGCCGGCTGGAAGTAACTTTGTCCAGTCATTGTTCCTGTACGTTGTTTTCTTTTAAAATCGCGAACCAACAAAACGTTTCACTTATTCATGCTAGGTGTAGGTGTTTCCTTCCAAGAAACTTTAGTCGATCGCCAGCGCCGTGTCGCGCTGCAGCTACCATGACGATGAACATTACTGCATCCCCGCTCTCATGATGAGACCGCAGTGAGAGACTGCATCTCAGATATCGTTGTGCTGCCAAGCGTCTCGCTTAAGGAGAGTCTCTCATTATGCATGAGTGTATTTGTGCCAAAACATACAGAAAAACGGGCGAAGCTAAAGGCCATTCGCTACGAAGAGACACAAGTGAACACTGAAAAAGGAAGGAATTTCAGCGAAGAGCGCTATTCAGTGCACTGTAGGGGCAGCAAGAATGTGTAAGCATAAGCGAGAGAAAATATATCGGCAAGAAGTGCATCAGCTGTGTGTACAAAACACGACGCTTTCAGCGATATATGAATATAAGACGAAAAGATGGATCAAAAGTAATTAGTGCAAATTGAAAAACCAGGAAATCAGGACATCGAGGACTTGAAATATTACAAGCCGATCATTTTACTGTCCGTTGTTTATAAGCTATTTACGAAGGTAATAGCAAATAGAATTAGGACCACCTTAAAATTTACTCAAACAGGGGACTAAGCAGGATTTCGGACAGGCTACTCGACAATAGACTATATTCACACTACCAATCAGATGATAGAGAAATGCGCGGAATATAACCAACCCATATATATATATATATATATATATATATACGTTTCAGCCAGACTCTGGCTGAAACGTCGAAATAAACAACGTTGTGACTTCTCACGGAGGATCTACTTGACTACTTGCAACGCTACGGCCACTCCACCACCATGCCTACATATATATATATATATATATATATATATATATATATATATATATATATATATATATATATATATATATATATATATATATATATAGCCTTCATAGATTACGAGATTGCATTTGATTCAATCGAAATCTCAGCAGCTATGCAGACACTGCGCAATCAGGGCGTCGACGAACCATATATAAAAATGCTGGAATAAATCTACAATAGCTCCACAGCCCCTATAATCCTCCATAAAGAAAGCCACAAATTTCCAATAAAGAAGGGTGTAAGGCAGGGAGATCCCCAATGCTATTCACCGCGTGCTTACAGGCGGCGTTCAGGGCCCTGTATTAGGAACAGTTCGAGATACGAGTTAATAGTGAGTACCTTAGTGACCTGCGATACTGCCTTGATGAGTAACTCAGGGGACGAAATGCAAATCATGATTACTGAATCAGACACGGAAAGCAGAACGGTAGGTCTGAGAAAAATACACAGAAAAGTAAAGTAATATTCAACAGTCTCGGAAGCGAACAGCGCTTTTCGATAGGCAGTGAGGCATTGGAAGTGGTAAAGGCGTAAGTCTTAGGACACGTAGCGACCGCGGAGCCGAACCATGAGACTGAAGTAACTAGTGGAATAAGAATAGGGTGGAGCGCATTTGGCAGCATTGCATTCTCAAATCATTAATGGCAGTTTACCACTACCCCTCAAGAGAAAGGTATCCGCAACTTTAAGCTACGGTAGTGCCGCCGCACGGCAACCGGCGAAAGCCGGGTTCCGGAGACAGAATAAAAACTTGCCTGGCGGCAACGTGCGAGGTGTGCTTTGTCGTCGTTGTGTCCCTCAACTTCTTGCGCGTGCGGCAAGTGAATTACGATGGATTTTGTTGATTCAACATCGTGTAACCTTTCAGTAACCGCCGTAAATAGTACAGTAGTAATTGCGTGTGCCCCAATGCAAACCGTGGAAGGCGCCGTGAGTGTGCTTACTTTTCCTTTGGACAGACGACAGAAAAGGCAATAACGGGCTGTCAACGTGGGCATCGGGAAGCTTGTCGCACAGAAGATGATGGTCGCGCATTTTAAATCGGCTGACTTCTTGGACGCAAGTAATTGCTCGGATTGCCAAATCCTCGATATGATTATGAGACACGCTGTAGTGAGAGCTCTGGAATTATTTCTACCACCGGGTGTTCCTTAATGTGCTCCTACGTCGAAGCACACGGGTGTTCTTTTGCATTTCGGCCCCATCGAAATTCGGCCGCCTTGGCCGGGAATCATTCCCGAGTCAACATGCATCGCGACGCACCTTACGTGCTGTACTGCCACGTTGGGTGACCCTGGGACACAACAGGTGAGTGCTCTTGTTTTGTTTGATTTACAAGAAAACAAAAGCGGCCGAAAAACAGCACAACAGCCTTCCATGACTGATGCCTGCGAGCGGGTGCTGGACGAACGCCGCTGCCGTCCGCAATCGAGCGCAAGCTCGCCGTAGAGCGCCTTGGTGGTGATACTGCAGGGTTCGTGAACTCTCTTATTGCTTTCTCTTTCAAGTCGTTCATTCGTTCATTTTTAACGGCGAAGCTGTCAGTCAAAGCATGGAAACGGATGTCGTCCGGAGAAAACGTCGCCGCGCGGTCTCCATAGCAACCGCCACAGCTGCGCAGCACCTGGCCTCGCCGCGCCTCGATACCGTGAGTCACGCCAAGCCGAGCATGCGCCGAAACCACGCCGCCACCAAACCAACGGAGGAGCCGCCGTGCCTGACTACCACGACAGCTGGCCCGACGTCACGCCGAGCCGCGCATGCGCCGCGCAGGAGCTGTGTAGTGACCACGCCAAGAGTAAAATTGGTGTCGCCTAGCGACCGTTTGCGTCATAAAATACGTCATAAATAGTTACTGCGCATGTGCGTGTCTTCGGAATGGCTGCAAAGGAGCCGTGTCTCGTCGTGCCGAGCAGCTCTGGCCATGGGCCGCCCGAGGAAGGTCCGTACACCCGAAGAAAAAGCTGCTTATCGCGAGGCTCAGGTGTCGCCGATCGACAACGCAGCCGTCGACGACGAGCCAATCCAGTCTCCGTGGCCAACGAAGCAGCGGCGAAACGGCGAGGCGGGCAGATCCGGACTATGCTCGGCGCGAGAATGAGCGGGAAGCGGCGAGGAAACGAGCCATGCGCTGTCAACCCGGAGGCGGCCAAGCCGAGTACGAGTGGCGAAAAGTCCGTGCGAGCGCCGATGGAGCCAACGTCAGATTTGCTCGTGAGTTTCTGGAGCTCGAGTTTGGACATTCGTGTAAAGGGTGCGATAGGCTTTGGTTTAAGGCAAATTTAACTTCAATCAGCTCCGTGCGTCGCGAAGAAAAGCGCGTCAATGGCTACCGAGTTCTACGAGAAATGCTGCCGGACGAGAACGACCACGGTGAACTGAAGTTGTGCAGGACGTGCCGGGACACGGTTGTGCGTGGTGCAGTTCCACAATTTAGCGTTACCAACGGCTTTAAGTACCCCGACAAGCCCGCATCGCTACCGCGACTCAACGCGGTGGAATGGTGTCGCCGAACCAAGAAACGCATCGACCAGCTTCGCTGTTTCAAGCCTTGCGCCGCCAGTGCAAGCCTTTCTCTGGCGTCTTTTAGCTCGCCACGAAGTAATTTAATGTGATTTGTCAGCCTCTCGACGTTGTTACTGGCATCACTGCAAAATTTAACACTTTCGCCTATGTAGGTTCCGCTCGCATTGCTCGTAGAAAATGATCGAAAATCTCCGCTATTGCATTTCACATTACAAGTGCAACCAAGTTCACTCTCACAGCTTGGCAACTATGCCACCGGCAGAGTTGCCAAGCAGTGTGAGTGAACGTGGTCATTTGTGTATATATATATATATATATATATATATATATTGTGATGATTAAGAGCGGCATCGGGGTTCTAGCGCGCGGGGAGCTGATCGAAGCAGAGGAAGACAACGGTCAGAATAGAACATCCTGTCCGACGAAAGGGCGTTGTCTCTGTGTGTGATTTCTTTACAATGGCGCAGCCTACGAACAACAAACCGTGAGTGTGTCCTCGAGGATCATCGGCAGCGCGAGTCTATCCATCCGAGGAACGCCATCCACGCTTCCTCGATCATGGACTCCACGACTCGACCGCTGCTGCCGCTACTTATCGAACCATCCGCAGACGGCGTCCTTGCCTCTTCGGTGGTTCCAGCGTACGACTTTCCAGGAACCTTGCTACCACTTTCGCCTGAGAATGTGCACGGGCTCCTGTCGCCTGGGAACGTCGCGTACGCGCCTCGTGACACGCATCCGGTGCCCAGGGCTCTTTCAACGCGTGAGCATCCAAGGGACGCTGTTCAGGCTTCCTTGAACGTGGATGTTGCCGTCGGGAGTACTTCTGTCGGAGCTAACGCGAGAAAGATCCAGCCCTGACAGCGTTCAGTTTTCGAACTGATTTTTTTATTATTGCGCTGCACCCGACGCGCGGCCGAATGCCAACTTCTTTGACGAGCGCCGCATTCTGAGGCGCTACAGGGCTCCCCCCCATAGAACGAGAGCCATAGGAGTCGCCCAGTGGACATGCTTGGATGAGGGCATCCAGGCTGAAGTTTGAAGCCCCGCGGACGCGAGAGCGGCGATATACGCAGGTTTTAGTCGATCGGCAGCCACGACGTCTTCACGGCCATTGATGTCCAGCGTGAACGTCTTAGGTGTACGATGGAGTACGCGGAATGGGCCATCATAGGCTGGTGTGAGTGGTGGCCGTATTTGGTCACGCCGAACGAAGACGTGACTGCAGTCATGCAGGTGCTGGCTGACGAAGACAGACTGGGGGTGTCGGTCGGCAGGAATCACAGGAGCAAGGTCCCGAAACGTGGTGCGCAGCTCTCGAATGTACGTGGAGGCATCGTGAGTGGAAGGTGGCGATGATGGCTCGAAGAATTCTCCTGGAAGACGCAGGGAAACGCCATAGACTAGTTCGGCTGATGAGCAGCCGAGATCCGCTTTCAATGCTGATCGGATACCCAGAAGTACGAAGGGGAGGTGGTCGAGCCAACGTTCCCTTGGCTGGTGAGCAGTGAGGGCAGCTTTCAGTTGTCGATGAAGCCGTTCGACCATGCCATTGGCGGAAGGATGGTAGGCATTTGTGTGGATGTGTCGAATGCCCAAGATATTGGCAAGTGCGGTGAAAAGGGCCGATTGAAATTGACGACCGCGATCAGTGGTGACGACAGAAGGGCATCCAAAGCGCGACACCCAGCCGTTTGTGAAAGCCTTAGCAACTGTTGGTGCTGTAATGTCGGAAATGGGAAACGCTTCCGGCCATCTGGTGAAGCGATCCACACATGTCAGCAGGTAACAGGCTCCTTGCGATGACGGAAGAGGGCCGACGATGTCGAGATGGACGTGAGAAAACCTTGCGTCTGGAGGCCGAAAGGGGGATGTTGCCGTGACAGTGTGACGGTGAACTTTAACCCGCTGGCACTCAAGGCAGGTTCGCGCCCAGCGTCGGACATCAGCATTGATGCTTGGCCAAAGGAAACGAGATGTGACTAGCTTCTGGGTCGCACGAATACCAGGATGGCTCATTTTGTGCAATTGATCAAAAATTGCACGACGAAAAGCTGAAGGCACGAAGGGCCGAGGGACACCAGTAGACGTTTCGCACGTTATTAATGAGGTAGAAAGTGGAAGCGGGCACTCCGTGAACGATAGAGACGTGGATGAAGAACGAAGACGATGCAGCTCAGGATCGTTGCTTTGGGTAGCTGCTAGCTCTTCCATGTCTAGTGGTGGCTGGGTCGACAAGGCATCGATGCGGGATAGTGCACCAGCAGCATTTTCCGGCCCATGGACGTGTCTGAGATCCACAGTGAACTCGGAAATGAAGCATAGTTGACGGATCTCCCGTGCAGTGTAATTGCTGCGATTGCGATGGAAGGCAAAGGTCAGGAGCTTGTGGTCTGTAACGACGTAAAAGTCCCGGCCCTCCAATAAATGACGAAAATGTTTGATGGTGAGGTATACCGCGAGGAGTTCTCGGGCAAATGTACGGTATTTTGCTTCCAGTGGCTTTAGTTTTTGCGAGAAAAAACCAAGGGGCTGCCAACCGGATACGTGCTGCTCGAGAACGGCGCCAACTGCCACGCTTGATGCATCGGTGATGAGACGAATTGGGGCATCAGGGACGGGATGTATGAGCATGGTGGCGTCTGCCAGAGCCTTCTTGGCAGTGCAGAAGGCAGATGCAGCGTCCTCGGTCCACTCCAGTGGCGCAGCCGGGTCTTTCTTTTTAGCCTATAGGTCGGTCAAGGGCTTTAGGAATGTGGCACACTTTGGAAGAAAGCGGCGATGGAAGTTTAGTAGGCCCAGAAATTCTCGGAGTCGCTTCAGTGAAGTCGGGGGTGGAAAGTCTTGAATAGCTTTCACTTTGCTGGCGAGTGGTTGGATACCCTGTAGAGTGACAAGGTGGCCTAGGAACTCTATTGTAGCGACGCCGAAGAGGCACTTATTGGGATTAATTACGAGGCCGTAATCATCCAGGCGGTGGAACAGGGTGCGCAGGTGGGCTTCATGCTCAGGGCCCGATGAGCTTGCTACAAGGAGGTCATCAAGGTAGGCAAATACGAAATCGAGACCTCGCGTGACCTCGTTGATAGTGCGCTGAAAGGTCTGTGCAGAGTTGCGCAATCCAAAAGGCATCCTCACATATTCAGACAGACCGAATGGGGTGGTGATGGCCGTCTTCGGAATGTCGGCGGGTTCTACAGGAACCTGATGGTAAGCCTTCACTAAGTCAATCTTAGAGAAGATTGTGCACCCAGCCAAATTTGATGTGAAATCCTGTATGTGAGGAAGTGGATAGCGGTCTGGTAAGGTGTGGGCATTGAGAGCGCGGTAATCCCCACATGGTCTCCAGTCGCCAGGATCTTTCTTCGGCACCATGTGGAGTGGCGACGCCCAGTTGCTTGAGGAAGGCCGCACAATGCCGAGTTCAAGCATGTGCTCAAACTCACGGCAGGCGATGGCGAGGCGTTCTCCAGATAGTCGACGGGGTCGTGTAAAAACGGGAGGTCCAGTGGTCACAATGTGGTGAGTGATGGAATGCTTCACCGGTGACTCTCTGGTGTGCGGCTTCGTGATGCTGGGAAAGTCGGCGAGTATTTTTGCATACGGCGAAGCAGGTGTGAGAGCTCGGAGTCCCGTTGACGAGGAAGTACAGATTACACCGTTGATGGAGAGGCGGGTGTTGAGATCAATGAGGCGATGAGCATGCATGTCCTCAGCAAGGTTGAAAAAACTGAGGAAGTCAGCTTCAATAACAGCTTGCGAGACGTCAGCGAGGATGAAAATCCAGCGGAACGTACGGCGTAGTCCAACGTCAAGTGTAAGAGAGCGTTGGCCGTATGTGCGAATGGCGGAATTGTTGATCGCTTGGAGTGGGCAGGTCTGTTCGTTGCGACGGCGATCTGCACACGAGGCCGGTATGACGCTAACCTGGGCTCCTGTGTCGACTAGGAAGCAAGCGCCAGTGACCGTATCAGAAACATAGAAAAGGCGGCATGACTTTCGACCAGTACCACCTGCCGCCGTCAGTGGCCGGTCGTCGCATTTCCCGACCAGGAGCACGGGCGATTGCACTTGCGAGCAGAGGCACCGAATCGGCGGTGGTACCAGCACACGGTTGAGGATGAGACGTCCCGCGGCGCGTCGGTTGACCGAAGTTCCGGAGAACGTGGGGGCGTCGACGAGAGACTGTGTATCTGGAACCTGGATGACGGTCGACGATGCGCAGGTACAAAGCCATCGAGGCGCCTGACAAGGGCGTCCAAACGGTTCTCGATGCTCGCGAGCGCCGGGTCTCCAGCGGTGGCCGGTGGCGGTGCGGTAACGGTGTTGAGGCTATGTGCCCGCGAGTAGTCCGCCACTCGGTCAGCCATTTCAGCGAGTGTGTCTACTGGGACATCTCCTGCAGCCACGAGAACCGGGACCATGCTCTGCGGGAAGCGCTGGAGGAACAACTGACGCAACAGCTTCTCCTCTTGAGGGGCAGACGGGCCGCCAAGGAGCTGGCGCAGCTGCCTTCAACGTGTCGTAGGGATGGCTCGTGTGCGGCGACGCTAAAATATCAGCTAAGTCGTCGGCTACGTCCGGAGGTAAGCAGGACACCAGATGCCAGTACCTGGTCTGTTGGCTGGTGATTTGCCGTAGACGGAAGTGCGCCTCGACCTGCAGAAACCATGTGCTGGGGCTGTTGGGCCAAAATGGTGGCAGGTTGACATGTTGGATCGCAGCGACCGCAGCACCGCTAGGTCTGGCGTCTTCTTGGGCGTCAGGAGCGGTAGGATTGGTGGCAGAGCCGGCGGGATCCATGCGGGATGATCGGGGCTGCGTGTTCTTTATCGGGTCACCATTAACTGTTGGAGCTAACGCGAGAAAGATCCAGCCCTGACAGCGTTCAGTTTTCGAACTGATTTTTTTATTATTGCGCTGCACCCGACGCGCCGCCGAATGCCAACTTCTTCTTTGACGAGCGCCGCATTCTGAGGCGCTACACTTCTACCACCGCATACTCCGCGGACGTGAATTCTCGCTCTTTGCACGCCTCATCTGACAGCGCCGCGGAGCTGTTTCACACCATCGCACAACTCCGCGTTGAGATTAACGCCTGGATAGCTCGGTGCTCCGAGCTGTGTCCTGCCGCTATACCATCATTGTGCGCAATGAATGCCTTGTTTGCTGCAGCTGCCTCACAAGGCCTTGAATCCTGCTCAGTCCAGAACCGTAGAGAGCTCCGATGTGCCCTCACGCAGCTCGCATCTCAACTGGGCTCCTTGGCGTCGGCATACTCCAGATTTTCGTCTGCCGCCCCACCGTCACCGGCTATCTGCGAGTTGCCGGAGTTCTGCGGCTTCCAGAACGACGCCGACAACTGGGTGGCGACGGTGAACACAATCGGAGCTCGCGAGTGCTGGACGGATCAGCAGAAGTGGTCGGTGGCATAGACCGCATTCGGGACGGTGCCGCGGCGTGGCACAGGTACGAAGGCGTGAGGCAGGAATCCTGGGTCGAGTGGAGCACCAGGCTCATAGATGCCTTTGGACCGATTGATCACTATCTCACTGCCACCACCCAGTCCAATCTCACTGCTGCCGAGGATGGAGCTCTGAAGGGGCACCATCTCGAGGATGCTGCAACTGCGTATTGCAGCTCACTTGCAGGCAGTGTCTCTACCTACTCTGGGACAACCACACAACTGAGACCAGGCTCACCACCTCAGGTCACGGACTCGGCGTCCGTAACTAACACAATAACATCTCTGACCAACGTCGAGACCACATCTCGTTCACAGCCATTGGAGAAGCGATCCCGAAGCTCACCATCGTATGAGCAAGTCACTACGACCTCTTTGCACCAGCGACAGTCGGAGAAGCGGCCCTCACTTCACGCGAAACCTGACCGGTCGGCGAATTCTGGGAAAGAGGTCCTTCTTGTCGCGTCAAAGCATGGTCCTCCGCTTTCGACGCAGTCATTGGCCGAATGCACAGACGCTCACCTACTGCTCAGCGACAAATCGCTTCACGAGGTCAAATCGATAGATGATGCCACATTCGCCAAGGGTCAGTCCGTTTTATCAAGCGGGTACCCAAGCACGGCTGAACCTACACCCCAGCCAGAAGAAGCCGATGTCTGCCAGCCCTGCCCCCTGACGTGTGAGCCCGTTTACGACAGGAACAACTTCATTCAGACTGCCATTGTGTTGCCTGAAGGCCACGTGGAACACGACGGAGTTGTTTTTTGCACGGAATCCATCAGTGGTCGACCGGGGCTCGACAAGTTCGGAGGGAGAGGCAGCGGGGTCGAGAGGGCTTTGGACACCCGTGACAATCTTGGCACGGGTGCACACATGTCCGACCTCGTTCGACCGACCACATGTCCGACTTCGTCGAGCCATCATTTATCGACTCAAGACGGAAGCCCAGAAGAAGACAAAGTAGATGATCCGTGCCCCCGCAAATGGCATACGGCCAGCGTAAATGTGCGACCACAACAATACACTCAGCGCCATCAACTAGAGCCATCGTCATCGGCAGTATTGCAAGCCAGAATGCCCCGCGCCCGAGACCTGCAATCGCTGCGACATAGCCAGTGTTGGCCGCCGGAATCATACTTGGCGAATTTCCAACTGAAGTTCCAGCATCGCGACCCAGGCCACTCCGAAATAGTCAGTGCCGTCCACCAGACATACTTATGGCAGATTCACGAGCCAAGTCGCCGCGTGGCCCGGACCGACCACCGCGATACAGCCAGTGTCGCCCACCGGAGACGCTTCTCGCAGATCCCCAGTCCACGTTGCAGTGTGGTCGGGGCCGACCACCACGACGCAGCCAACCCCGCCCACCAGAAACACTGTCGGCAGCGCTCCACGCGCTCGCAGTCATGGCCGAATGTGACGATTAAGAGCGGCATCGGGGTTCTAGCGCGCGGGGAGTTGATCGAAGCAGAGGAAGACAACGGTCAGAATATAACAGCTTCCCCGACGAAAGGGCGTTGCCTCTCTGTCTGATTTCTTTACAATATATATATATATATATATATATATATATATATATATATATGGCCCGATACTGCCGTCGTCGCGTGCCAGGATACACCAACGCCCAATCACAGAACAACTCCATGAACCGCCTCCTATCTCGTTACGAAAGTCCGCATCCTCAATCAAGCACGTTCTCACGTGACTACCCCGCACGTCCACCAAACAAATGTGATGAGGTTTATTGGACAAGCCTCAGAAACAGGCGGAAGAACACATGAATGAGTTGAGCGCATACGAGGACACGGACAGAAGGAAGAGACGTACACACACTGGCGCTCAGTGTGTGTACGTCTCTTCCTTCTGTCCGTTCCTCGTATGCGCTCAACTCATTCAAGTATGACCAACCGACAAGCCCGTATCGCCACCCTGGTAGAACACAGGGCGAAGAAGATGATGGTGTTCGAACGCATCTCGTGGCACCTCCGCTCGTCATGATGATCGTTAAGCGTCCTGTCATTGTGTTCGTTCCTTGATTATACTTTTTATATATATATATATATACATATATATATATATATATATATATATATATATATATATATATATATATATATATATATATATATATATATACAAATGTGATGAGGTTATATATATATATATATATATATATATATGTGTGTGTGTGTGTGTGTGTGTGTGTGTGTGTGTGTGTATGAAGGAAAGAAGTGTTAATTTCTAAGGGCTCGTTTTCTTTGTTATACACAATATTAATGAGCACTAACAGACAATAATACCAAGGAAAGTATAGGGGATGTTTTGAGTAGTAAATGTAAGGTAAATGTGAAGAAAGAAAAGTGGACGAAAAGATAGCTTGCCGCGGGCAGGGACCGACCCTGCGCCCTTCGAATAACGCGTCCGATGCTATATATATGCTACACACACACACATATATATATATATATATATATATATATATATATATATATATATATATATATATAATATATTAGTGGCGATTTATGCCTCCTTGCGCATATAAGAGAGTATGAGCGCCGCAAAGACCACGAATGAGGGTTGCCATAGCACAGGCGCGCTTTTGCATGCGGAACTGGATGAGGTCGCTGCTGGCTCCTCATGAATAGAGTTACTGGTTACTGTATATGCTACCTTTAGGTGGCAAAGTTGTGCATCTGTCTTCCAGACGCCGCTAGCAACTATGCATTGCGGAGATGCTCATGCTCGGGCTAATTTTAACACGAAAGTGTTTTATGCCGGGGTCCACCAAGATTTCAGTGACGTATTTCCGTCACGGAAATGACGTAGAAAAAATTTACATGATCAGATGTCAAAGAAAAAAAGTTCCGTCAATGAGCATCGAACCCACGACCTCACGGTCCACAACAACAGATGCCGGGCACGCTATCCACTGCGCCACGGCCACAGACTCTAGAGGCTTTACAAATGCGCCTTTTATATCTACCACTCTCCCGGTCGGCGGGGTGGTGTTGCCCTCTGGGAGCCGTAAAATAGAGTAATTCATCATTACTGTGGCTTCCGCGATTAGCACCTGCAACGCATTACACGTCCGTCCCATTCGGCGCGTTTTCAATAGAAGTTCAATTTTTTCAATGCCTTAACACACCGCGAGGTGGCGATCTTAGACCGAGCGTCGTAAAAGCGTCGGCATCTCTGCGACGCGCGCCTGCCTCACGTGGCTGAAACACCGCGTTCACCGTTGACGCGCTCGCCCCGTGAAAAATCGCGGCTGGGCTACCGGGGCGGCAGGACGCGCTTTGCGTTTCCCTCTAGTCCGGCCGTGTTCAGTCACATTTTAACATGCCGCGGGATGGAAACCAAGTTCAGCGTCCAATATGCGACGCTCTTCTCGCTATCACACCTCGTTCTCTGATTACGCTTTCACCGTTAACTACTACAGCTACTACAAGGGTTTGTTTGATCATTTAACATGGACGTTAGTCGTCGGGATGGAGATGTACCACCAGTCATCCACGTTAAATAGTGCCATAATAACAATAATAATAATAATATCTGGGGTTTAACGTCCCAAATCCACGATGTGATTATGAGGGACGCTGTAGTAGAGAGGGCACCGGAAATTTCGACCACCTGGAGTTCATTAACGTGCACCTAAAGCTAAGTACACGGTAAACGGTGCTATAGCTGCCAGACATCAATATACATTGCGCAAACTCTCTATTCAGTTACTTCTGTAAACATTCAGCTAGTTCTGTAAGGGCGCCCTTTACTTTCGTGTTATTCCGATTCCTATGAAGGAGGGATCAACCATCTTTTTGTGTTTATCGACGCCACCGCGGCCGCGAACTGACTTAACACTTGTCATCGACAGCCAATGTTTATCGCCGGCCTTCGACACGCCTGGCATGTTAATCGGCGACACGGTAGGCATGTCGCCTGCAAAAACGAGGTGCGACATCACCGCATAGCTGTGGTTGCTAGCCCGACCTATGCGCAACTCTGCTACCTAAAGGTAGCATATACAGTAACTCTGCTCACGGAGGCGCAGAGCTCCAACAGCGGATTCGAGCACGGCCAAAGATGTCGTACACTCACAGAAAAGATCGAGTAAAAAACTCCAGGCCTTCGCTGAAACCGCAGCACAGTCCCAGAATAATATTCGTCATTTGTTTTGCCTTCCTTTCCTTGCATTATCGCCGCGCGCCCGGCACTTTCTGGTCACGAACGGCATGCGCGCTATCAGCGTGACATAGCATTCTTGGTAGGAATGTGGCCAGCGCCGAGTTTTTAAAAAAGTAAACGCAAGCAGGCGAGATGACGATTATTGCTGTGGGACAAAAAGACGTCCTTTTTGTCCCTGCGAAAGGCTGGTAAGCAATCGGCGGCAGGCCTCGTACTTGCGCTGATGTTATCGCATGCGTCCTCCATGAGACGGAGATAGCCAGCTTGTTTCATCTCTACTTCAGCCGTGTTCCTCGCCAGTGCTCGCCATCTTTTACTCGCTGGTAGAAATGCGCAGAGCGATGTTATCGATTTCGACTTTATACGGAACATGACGGCTACAGTGAAAACCTGTCCAGAGTGTCCATATAGTTGCTGTCGCAATAAAAAATATAGAAAAACTGTGGATGCGAGCTCGCCTTTTTTCTGGAGAGATGCATTGTCTCCGCTGTAAAGAGTTCGTCCGTTGGAAGAATCAAATAATCCGGCGCCTTTTTTGTTGGTTTCGTTGTCGCCTTCGCTACTCTTCCTACAGGCGATATCTCGATATACTGGACAAGTGTGTCAATGCAGGCTAGTTGGTATTTCATTGCAAAAGAAAAAAGAGGGTGACCTTATTTTTAGGTCTGCCGGTCCCATGCCACCAATTTCCCGCAGGGTGGGTGCCCTCCCAAGCGGCTTTGAACTTCTCTCTGCCGAGCACCAGGCCGGAAGTGCGCTTGTCCCTATTTTACCGGTAGGTACCCGGCGGCATCGATTCTCTGCCTCCCAAAGCAGAGGCGGATGCTCAACTATTTCACCAAGGCTGCGGTGGGTTAAGGTGCACCCAGGGGTCTTTGCAGAACCTTATGGGGCCACCTTTCGAGATGAGTACCCAGAAACAGCCGAGCGCCAGGTCGGTGTACTCCTCTACTCATTAGGAAAAACCGGTGGGTTCCCGGTCGGCACTGGGAATCGAACCCGGTACCTCAACCATGTAGCCACCGCTGCGATGGCTACCGCAGCGGTGGCTACATGGTTGAGCGTCCGCTTCTAATGCGGGAGGTACCGGGTTCGATTCCCAGTGCCGACCGGGAACCCACCGGTTTTTCCAAAGGGGTAGAGGAATACACCTACCTGGCGCTCGGTTGTTAATGGGTACTCATCTCGAAAGGTGGCCCCATAAGGTTCTGCAAAGCCCCTGGGCGCACTTTAATCCACCACAGCCTTGGTGAAATAGTTGAGCATCCGCCGCTGCTGTGGGAGGCAGAGAATCGCTGCCGCCGGGTACCTACCGGTAAAATAGGGACAAGCGCACTTCCGGCCTAGTGCTCGGCAGAACGAAGTTCATAGTCGCTTGGGAGGGCACCCACCCTGTGGGAAATTGGCGGCATGGGACCGCCAGACCTAAAAATAAGGTCACCCTCTTTTTTTTTGCAAAACCTGCAATGATATCTCGATCCTCGCCACTTCTTTATGAAGCACGCGTACAATGTCAACACTGAGCTTTGATCCTAAGAGGATTTAGCGCTTGTCGGCTACAACCTGTTTTCTCCGCTTGCGCAGTCGGAAACGCACAAAATCTAGCGAAACCAGTTGATCGCTCACGATGGTCATGGGAGACAAGGAAGAACGGGCGGGCGACTCCATGGCAAAGCAGGGTGGGAGACAACAGGAACTCTGCGTTTCTAATTATGGAAACCCTACATATCTACGTGGATCAGCCTACAGCAGCTGCCTTGACCTTACTCTTGTTTCACACTCGTTCACAAGAAAAGTGCACTGGTTTTCAGATTTGGAAACGCGGGGTAGTGACCACATTCCAACTTATCTGAGGATAGAAGGTTTGACCAGCTCCAAGTCCTCCAGAGCCATCCAATGCACCAATTGGCCGAAATTCATGATGATAATGAAAGACTGTTGTAGTGACGGCTCATCCTATAACCTAGAGGCCGCGATAAAGGATGCTCTGCAGAACACCACGCATTCGCTTTTGACGAGTTACACGAGTCACACACGCACCGATTTCGACATCGAAGTTGAGAAGCTTCGTGCAATATGCGCCGTCGCGCGGAACGAAGATATAGACGCACAAAGTGCAAGGATGATTTGAGACTGGCTAGACGCACTCAGAACAAAATACAGCATCACAGCGTCACATTGATAAACTGGCTTCGCGACGATGGGCATCCTTCTGCGAGTCGTTGGATCCGCGAAAGCCTTTATCGCTTATATGGAGAACTGTCCGTGGTCTTCGCACAACTCTTGGTCAGCGACACCCGTTTAAATCTCTGGCACTTCACTTGCAGAGTAACGAGATTGACGTCGCAGAATCCTTCTGTAGAAGGATTGCCGGCGACTCAAATTTCACAGATACAAGGACGGTGGAGCTCGACCCCCCATTTCTCTCACGTGATCACCGCATGGAGTGCCCGTTTTCTATGGATAAGCTAGAAGCTGCACTGGCATTGTGCAGACGTTCTTCGGCGCCAGGACCTGACGGCATCACATATCGTGCTCTTTGTAACGTTGGAGACGAAGCTCGGAAGGCACTGCTGCACCTATACAACGACTCCTGGCAGACTGGTACAGTTCCCCAAGCATGGAAGTAAAGTCGCCTCATTCCGCTTCTCAAAGCTGGCAAGTCGCCTCTGGACATTTCCTCATACCGTCCTATCGCCCTTGCCAGTTGCGTGAGAAAAACAATGGAAAGAATGATTCTAACACGACTGGAATGGTACTTGGAGCACTATGAAATCTATCCCGATGCCATGGCCGGATTCAGGCGTGGCCGATCGGCAACAGACAACGTTGTTGATCTGGTGACATATGTCGAACACCATAGGGTCTGTAAGAGACTGTGTGCTGCTCTGTTTCTAGACGTTAAGGGGGCTTACGATAATGTATCCCATGAAGCCATTCTGAGTCCATTAGAAACAGTAGGTCTTGGTGGCAAGATATATGTGTGGGTGTGCAGCTACTTACAGAGAAGGTCGTTCTACGTGACCACGGAGAATGGCCCGACAAGTGAGTATTACAGTAGCCGAGGAGTCCCTGAAGGAGGAGTTCTAAGCCCTACGCTTTTCAATGTAACCCTCATTGGACTGGTCGAAAACTTACCAAGCACCGTAAAGCTTTCTATCTACGCTGACCATATCTGCATTTAGACTTCAGGTGTCACACGGCTTCAGCTTCGCGCCCGCCTTCAGAAGGCAGCCACAATGACGTCCTGCTACCTTCGTAAACAGGGCCTCGAGGTGCCTTGCGGGAAATGTGCAGTGGTAGCATTCACAAGGAAGCCAATGTCTGCCTATGGTATATCAATTAACGGAGACCTTATATCATTCAGCAGAAGCCACAGGTTCTTTGGAGTCATAATTGACAGAAACCTGTCTTGGACTCCACACGTGAACTACGTGAAGAAGCGGCTGACTGCTATATGTCACATGTTCAGATTCCTTGCAGGAAAGAAATGGGGAGTGCCGATACCATCTATGCTACAACTGTACAGGGTTCTGTTTATTGCATTCCTACGGTACAGTTTACCTGCAATATCGAACACCGACAAGACTAACCTGCTCACGATTCAGAGCATTCAAGCCCAAGCTCTTAAGATATGCCTTTGTTACCCCGCAGCGCGTCAACGGCTGAAACCATTGCCATCGCGCAAGACTACTCAATCACGACACACATTATCACCGATACAATGCGTACGTACCTCAGGCAATATACCAGGACCCCTTCCCACCATTTGGCGAGCCTCGCTGCTGAAAGGCCCCGCACGACATATAGTGCCACTGTCGGCAAACATCGCTCATCATTTACTGCGGGGTACGCACCTGCGTCAAAACCAGTGTTCCCTCCGTGGTGCTTGAGTCGCCCACGAGTTCACCTAACGGTTCCGGGAGTGCGGAAGAAGTCAGACCTACCGACACATCCACTGAAACAATTGAGCCTACAACTTCTGTACAATACTACAGTAACCACGTCCACATCCATACGGATGGCTCGACTACGTCATCCAGTTCTGGTGGTGCGGTGGTTATAACATCACAAGGGATAACTCTGCGTCTTAGAACTTCACATGCGACGACGTCTACGGCGGCAGAACTCGAGGCTCTGCGCAGCGCACTAGAATTTATTGATACTGAAAGACCAAGTAAATGGGCTGTGTTTTCTGACTCAAAACCGGCGTTACAGTGCCTGCGGTCAGTTTCCGACGAGGATGCCACGAACAGTTGACGTATGAAACCGTGAAACTTTACCACCACGTAATTCAAAAAGGCCACGATATTGACTTCCAGTGGTTACCTGGCCACTGTGGCCTCAGTAGAAATGATTCCGCCGATCACGCTGCTCGCGCATCACATCAGGAAGCAAACATCGACCCAATTCCGCTTTCAAGGACAGACGCTGCAAGGCAAATTCGACAACTGGCCCGCAGTCTCAAACTGACGGAGCGGAACGCACCAAGCATAAGACATACTAGACTACATCAACTGAACCCTTCACTGCAACTCCAACTCCATCCGGCCTTCATCGACGCGAAGCTTCGCTTCTCTATCGCCTTTGGTTGGGAGTTGCTTTTACGAAGGTATATACAACGTTAATTGGAATGACTGACAGCGCGGCATACGATGTTTGCGGCACCGAAGAAACCATCGAACACTTGCTGTGCCACTGCCCTCGTTTTGCCTCGGAGAGACAAGTACTGTCCAACGCACTGCGGCGACTGGATGATCGGCCAATTTCCGTGCAGGTGCTACTACAGCACCGTCCACATCTCTCGACGGCCCACAAGGCAGTGAAAGCACTCTTGTGTTTTTACAGCGAAAGCTGTTGTGAGAACATTTCAACGGCCGTTTCAACGGACGAACATTTCAACGCCGCCGCCGCCGGTGTCCGTTACCACTATCGTACGAAATAACAAAAAGGAAATAGGAAAAAATTTCCAGGATGGAACGAGGTTCGAACCTGGGCCCTCTGCGTGGGAGCCCAGTGTTCTACCTCAGGGCCATGCCGGTGCTTGAAACTGCGTTGCAAAAAGACCCTATACAGGCTTCATGTCGGGAAGGAACCACATTAACATATGTAATGTAGTGTGGTAGAAGAGTAAAACAACAACCAGGCGTCACACAAACGCGAATTCTGTAACCGGGCGTCACACAATGCAAATTGCGCAACGAGTGGGTTGTTGTGTGCTTCCAACCCATTACAAAGGCCTCTACGATGATTCTTCGTCATCAGCCACAGCATCAACAAAATGCACATAATGCCTTACTGGTGTTTAGCGAGTACCACGGTTCTTCGCATAATGGCGAAAAATTGCACAGTGGCTGCTTTCCTACTTCACAAAAATTATGATGATTTATAGTGTAGTGGGTTCCTGGCAAGTGCACTTCTATTCGTTGCCAAGGAAGCCCATAAGGCTCCCATGATCCATATGCTCAGGCTCTCAATAAAGTTAATTCCGTCTCTCTCTCGCTCTCCGTTTCTCCGCTTAACGTATGTTATAAAGCGTGGTGGGACAGAGTAATAACGACCGGGCGTCACACTAGTGGGTAGTTTAAAGCTTCCCACCCATTACAAAGGGCTCAGCCATAATTCTTCAACGTCATCAATCACCGCAATAACAAAGCGCAGATAATGTCTCGCTTTTCCGCAGAATAACGAATAATGTCGTGGTGGGTGCTTCCCAACTTCCCTAAAACTATGATTTGTGGCGTAGTGGGTATGTTGCTAGTGTACTTGTATTAGTAGCCACAAGAGAGTTTATAACGGGCTCTAGAAATGCCGCTCTTGCAGCTTTCGCTGTGACTGTGCTGCGCTTTCCGCGCAGGCCTGGCGTTTTTTGAGAACGACTGGCTTGTGCGAACGCCTCTGACTTGTGGTACAATCCCGTACGCTGTAGTGAATGCACTGCATCTCTTCTCCCTTTTTTACAGCGAAAGCTGTTATGAGATCACAACAAGGGCCGTTTTTAGCGCTGTAGTTGTCCGCCGCTGCCGCCGCCGGTTTCCGTAACCACTATCGCTCGAAATAGGAAAAAAAAACGAAATAGGAAAAAAAAATTCCAGAATGGAACGCGGTTCGAACCTGGGCCCTCTGCGTGGGAGCCCAGTATTCTACCTCAAAGCCATGCCGGTGCTTGAAACTTCTTTGCAAAAGACCCTATACAGGCTTCATGTCGTGAAGGAACCACATTAACATATGTAATGTAGCCTGGTAGAAGAGATAATAACAACCAAGTGTCACAACGCGAATTCTGTAACGAGGCGTCACACAATGTGAATTGCGCAACGAGTCAGTTGTTGAATGCTTCCAACCCATTACAAAGGCCTCTGCCATAATTCTTCATTATCATTAGCCAGAGCATCAACAAAGTGCACATAATACCTTACAGGTGTTTAGCAGGTATACCACGGTTCTGCGCAGAATGACGAAAAATTGCGTAGTGGCTGCTTCCTTACTTCACAAAAATTATGATTTATAGCGTAGTGGGTTCGTCGCAAGTGCATCTCTATTGGTTGCCAAGGAAGCCCATAAGGCTCCCATGATCCATTTCCTCAGGATCTCAATAAAGTTAATTCCCCTCTCTCTATCTCTTTCTCACGTTAGCGTATGTTATAAAGCGTGGTGGGAGAGTGAAATAACGATTGGGCGTGACACAGTGCGAATTACGTAACTAGTGGGCCATTTAAAGCTTCGAACCCACTACAAAAGGCTCAGTCATAATTCTTCATCGTCATAAGCCGTCGCATCAAGAAACTGCACATAATGCCTTACAGATGGTACCTCGCTTCTCCGCAGAATGACGAGTAATGTCGTGGTGGGTACTTCCCAACTTCACAAAAATTATGATTTTTGATGAAAAACGCACATACACAAACGCACGCACATGCACTCACACGTTAACACGTGCGCACACGCACATACAGACGCAGGCGCACATATGCACACAAACACGCATACACCTGCACACACCCGTACACACACGCTTGGAGGGTTCATGGCGTGCGTGAGCAACTGAAAGTGCGCGAAATTTGCTTGCGCTCGCTTCTCGTGACGTCAAGGTCACCTGACTGGGAGGCATCGCGCGTCGCAGCCATTCAGCGTTGCGGATGCGCCGGCTCCGCGAAAGAGAGGGTGAAGAAAGAGGAGGTTGACGGCCCGGCGAGGGTGAGGCGGCGTGGATATAGGAGCACCGCTATTTTCCAATATCAAGAGTAAAGCCCCTGGATCTAGGAAAGTAACGACACTCTCCTCCGCGCGCGCGTTTCCTCCTCGATTCTCCTCGCCCGCCGCCGGCGCGCGCTGCGCACGGCACCATTTTCGCCGCCGCTCCCGCGGGCGCGCCGTAGAGATCAATGGAGGCGCGTGATGTCGGGCCACTTTCGCGCCCCGGTGCTGAAGAAAACTTTGAAAAATGGTGATAGCAAGATAGGGAGCACTGAAATGAACGTTTATTAAAAAAATATTAGTTTCTTTCGAAAGCCGTGTAAATGGGGCATGCTAATTTAAAAGGAGCTTTATGCAGCGTTCCATCATGCAGACATTTTTTCTGCCACGTGATAACATGCTTTACATTAACAAGATCTGATGTAATTTAGCTTGCGTCATGTCCGCCTGTGTCTGGATTTTTTGTCTCTTTCCTGTGCGTGCATGTGTATCAAAGGTACTGACAGCGTCGCATCTTGAAATGACTTCGTGGATAATACATTGTCCATCCGTGTGTTATCTGACGTGAAAGTAGACGTGCGCGGTGGTTTCCAAACTGAACAAGACGCTTGCGCAGTGTCAGTACGATCAAGCGGCGCCAACAGTAACTCATCTACCGCAATAACAGAAGCGCCGGAGAAAGATTTTTCAGAATAGTCTTTTGGCGTTCGTGTCAAAGAAACTAGCACTAGGTTTATCTGTGAGAGCAGACACTCCGTACGAATGTCACAACACATCGTTGCGATGATTTTGGTTCGTGTTACATCAACAGAAAGAAGCTCTCCACAAAACCGCGGAAGGGTGATTTGAAGCCATTTGCTATCAGAGCGAGAATTTTTGGCCCCTGGCTCGAAGCCGATATCGACAGCAAGCGAGCGCGATCAGTATAACACCCCCTTCACGTCTTCTCGCATGCGCGCAAGAGTCTCCACCACCCCATTCCCCTCTCCTTTTTCTTTTCTTTTTTTTTGCCGGATCGTTCAATAAAGTTGTTCACTCACTCACTCACTTCACGTCTTCTCCACGAGAAAACCAATTATAATCGTATCCCAGTCATGCGTGCGTGGCATCCAAATTCAAAAGCAAGCTGAGCTGACGAAATAAAAAAAAGCAATGTTAGCTAGGCGGCGCTGCTCATCTACAATACCGCTATAAGAATGTTATTTTTTTGTGCGTTGTGCTTGTGTGTTTCATTTGTTCTTGCGACTGATCGCATTTGTGTCACGATTTTTATCTGCGAATTCTCCCCCCCCCCCCGCAAAAAAAACCCTCATTTGGGAACCAGCGCCAGTTAGTGTCATCTCTATTCGTCCATTCGTTTGCTTTTTATTGCGATAGCAATTATATGGACAGTCTCGGCTGGATTTTGCCGTCGCCGTCGCCGCCGTCATGCACCGTATATGTATAAGTATGTATATATATATAAAAGCCCCAAAGAAAAATAATTCAGAAAAATGCTTCCGAAGCGCGGAATCGAACCAGGGACCTCTTGCTCCGCAGCGAGTGGCGCTAACGACTACGCCACGAAACGCAGTTCCTCCACGTAGCTAACGGCGAGCGTTATATACACACCCTTTACCGCTGGACGGACTCAGAGACGGCAGGGGATAATAAGCGTTTCTTCATTACCAGCGAGATGGCGCTAGGAGCCCGACGGGCGCATTTAAAAGTCGTCGGCGAGCTCGCTCGCTTCTTCTTATATTAGCGCATGGGAGAACCTTGCCCTTCCCCTGTCTGCTCGCGCGGTTGTCTCGTGGTGAGGGGAAGAGGAATGTTTCAAGCTTTCACCGTGATGTCCGCGCTCATGTTACGGCCCGTACGAATGTCACTCGAGCTCAGGGACGCCGCTAAACGAACAAACAAAAGATGAGCGTGAACTTTCAAGTGTCACAGCTCGACGCTTGAAGCACGCTAGTTTCCTTCGCTGCTTCGGCCGCCTTTGCAACAGGAGCGCTGTTCAAACTGAGAGTATCCATTGGCGAGCCTCACTTCGTATAGCATTAATTTCTTGCTATCGCATTCATTACTTCGCCCTTGCGGCGAAACTGACTTTTTACACCAAACGTTCACAATAAACGGAATCTAACAATCACGACAAGCGCGATCGAGAAGCTGTATCATCGCCCGTAATTGTTCGCAGCGGAAAGCGGATCCTATAGTTGTGCACTTTAGACTGAATAACAGTTGCCGACGTGCGAGGTGATGGGCTATCAGCTGAATAATCAGCATATTGAGGACAACCCCATTTTTTAGCAACGTGCGAATAGCCTAGGAAAAAAAGACGTTGATGAGCAGGCCGGAACGATATTCAAAATGTAGCATTCGGCGATGCTTTGATACGAGCAATAGGACAGGCGCCTTACCTCGCAAAGACCGCTGTTCTTTTAGAATAACAGAGAGCTGAGCTAGTTGGTAAGTATTCATTCCTGGCAAGTCGCTGTATCTAGTTATTTGCAGAACTGCTTAACCTCTTTGAATTTTTCAGACCCTTTTCGTATGCGTAATTCTCAGGCGCTAGTTCAGTTCCTCTCAGAGGAGAACCCCGGCTGTTGTAAGGCCTTTAGTATGGATATTGAAGGCCTGTATTATTCTTTGCCGCATGAGGACTTGTTAAAATGTGTTAATGAATGTATTAACGAACAAGAGCACCTGACGGTTTTCACCGAAAAATGTGGTGTTTCTACCGGAGCATTTCTAGAAATCCTTTCCATGTATTTAAAGTCGACGCTGGTAGGTTGGAAGGAAGGCGTTTATGTGCAGAAATCAGGGATAAGTATTGGTTCTAAAGTTGCTCCGGTTCTTAGTGATTTATACCTTAGCAAGGCTGACAATCTTTTGGAAGGCGCCTTAGGTAATTCGGTTATTAAGGTTTTTCGTTATGTGGACGATTACTTGATTTTTTGTAGTGGTGAGGACCTTGAAAAGGTGGTAACTTCCGTGAGCGAAAAATTTGAATTAAATGGAGGAGGGCTGAGCTTTACTAAAGAGGTGCCTCAGAATAATGGCATACAATTTCTAGACATTTTCTTAACGTTCCAGAAGAACCACGTGTGTTGGCAGTATTCTCCTAGATCTTCGAAACCGCTGTTAAATTTTTCGTCAAAGCACTCGAAAGTTGTAAAAAACGGCATCGCCATGTCTTGCCTTAAGTCAGCCCTCACCAATTCGTGTGAGCACAAAATGAGTGATAGCTTTAACGCACAGGTTACACGTCTTTTAGATGTAGGGTATCCTCGTGATGCAGTGGCCACGGTCGCTGAACGTTTCAAGAAGTCTATTGTGTTAAGTCCGAGCATGGTTGCAGAAAGCAATAGGAAGAAACGTGTGGTAGGTATACCATACATTCATCGCGTATCTCACAGGCTAAAGAAAGTAGGAAGTAGATACGGCGTAAATGTTGTTTTCACGGCTGCCAATAAGCTAGGTAAGATTTGTGCCGCTGTGCAGAGGAAGAATGAGGGAGTAAAAGACAAGAAGCGGACCGATATTTGTTTGGTAAAACACACCAACAAATTCACTGATTGCCGTACGAGTGTGGTGTATAAGATTCCTTTCAGCTGCGGCCGCTTCTACGTAGGACAGACGGGCCGATGCATCAACCAGAGATTGTTGGAACATAAGAGATCGCTAACAGGAGGCTCACCTTCTAATCTATCTTTACATTGTCGAGATTGTAAGTGCACGCCAAAATTTGATGAATGCGCAGTATTGTACCGGCATAAAAATGAACAAACGCGCCTGATGATTGAAGCATGGCATATCGAGAATAGTGGTAGTGCATGCGTGAGCCAACCGTCGATTAACTTGCATAAAGATGAAATCAAATGCCTTAACAGTTATCTTCCACGTAGACCGCCACGTGTGCCGGATTGATAGGTTCACCTGTTGCATGGGCATGCGCGGATAAGTTTTCGTGCCTTCTTTCTTTTCAGCCGTTGTGCGTCTCTTCAGTTGTTAGTCGGCGTTTGTGGTGTCCTGACTTCTTTCTTGTGTCCGTGTTTGCACGCCCTGTCTTTTTAGAATGAATACTTACCGCTGTTCTTTGTCGCAACAAAGTTTCTTTGGCCGATGTTTTGCAGCCACTTCTTCTTGCGCAAGCCATCACGCTTACCTTGGTGAATCGTAAAAAGTGCATACCCGTTTGCACTCTCGTTATTGCAGTTATAGGCGCAACAGCACGGCATAGCGCCTACACAAGCACAGAAAAGAAAGCGCGCGCAACGTTCGCTACGCGGAGCCCCGGCGTAAAATGGCGCGAGCGAAAAAGAAAAATATCAGCAAAACGCAAGATCCACGCGTCTCCGAGGGCAACGGCGAAGGAGACCAATCGTCGGCGCGGAAAAGCGGCGGAGAACGGGAGGACGCGAAAGGGGCAAGGAGGGAGAGAGGAGGACGCGCGCGCGGCGGCGAGTACAATGAATGGCGGTACTTTCCCAAGATCAAGGGGCTTTAATCAAGGGGCTTTATTCGCGCCATCTCGCTAGTGATAACGAAAACACGCTGATGTACCCGGATCTCTGAGTACCGCCACCCGCAAATGGTGTATATAAATAGCACGCCGTTAGTATGACGAAGAACGTGCCGTCTGTGGCGGAGTCGTTTCGCGCTGCGCGCTAGGGATCGACGGGTCCTAAGATCGCCTCCCGGTGACGGAACTTTTTCTTCTAGTTTTTTCTTTGTCATCTGTTAGTCTTTAGATTTTACAACGTCATATCCGTGACGGAAATGCGTCAGTGGAGCCGTGGTGGACCCCGGCATAAAACACTTTCGTGTTAAAAAAATAATAATAACTGCGGGGTGGCAACAAAAAGTCACAGTTTCGCCGCAAGGGCGAAGCAATGAATGCGATAGCAAGAAATTAATGCTATACGAAGTGAGGCTCGCCAATGGATACTCTCAGTTTGAACAGCGCTCCTGTTGCAAAGGCGGCCGAAGCAGCGAAGGAAACTAGCGTGCTTCAAGCGTCGAGCTGTGACACTTGATTGTTCACGCTCATCTTCTGTTTGTTCGTTTAGCGGCGTCCCTGAGCTCGAGTGACATTCGTACGCGCCGTAACATGAGCGCGGACATCACGGTGAAAGCTTGAAACATTCCTCTTCCCCTCACCACGAGAAAACCGCGCGAGCAGACAGGGGAAGGGCAAGGTTCTCCCATGCGCAAATATAAGAAGAAGCGAGCGAGCTCGCCGACGACATTTAAGTGCGCCCGTCGGGCTCCTAGCGCCATCTCGCTGGTAATGAAGAAACGCTTATTATCGCCTGCCGTCTCTGAGTCCGTCCAACGGTAAAGGGTGTGTATATAACGCTCGCCGTTAGCCACGTGGAGGATCTGCGTTTCGTGGCGTAGTCGTTAGCACCACTCGCTGCGGAGCATGAGTTCCCCGGTTCGATTCCGCGCTTCGGAAGCATTTTTCTGAATTATTTTTCTTTGGGGCTTTTATATATATATACATACTTATACATATACGGTGCATGACGGCGGCGACGGCGACGGCAAAATCCAGCCGAGACTGTCCATATAATTGCTATCGCAATAAAAAGAGCAATGCATAGTGAGTCCACTATAGGCGAACGCATCGGAGCGCTAGAAAAAAGTGCAGCCGCGATCCTTGCGGCGAGGGAACGCGTTCGGTTTCAGCCGCTGCATTGCCAGGCTCCGCCTTTCGCACCACTAGGATATTGGTTCTAGTTCACTATACTATTGGCTAAGCAGCCCCGTAGCTTCCGCAGTGCTGCAACCAGCTTGTGAGATGAAGTAAAGCACTAGCGGCATGCACGCAACACAAACACAGAAAAGAAAATTTGCAAACTTGCGAGAGTGGTCATGGCACACTATATACGTACAGTGCTGCTCTTCGATCTGCCCTCCTCCTCGTGGACAACTATTCTGGGCAATGCAGAGGCGGAGCACCCACTCCTACGCGATGCTGGCATGCGTTTCGTACCGCGTCGTCGCATGCCGTTCCTCTGAGGCAGCCACTGGTGGGTGGCGTCCATCGCACGTTTCTGGGGCCAGAAGGCGACGCACGAGGTTTGAGCGCTTGCACGTGCACAAAAATGCGAGATGACAACGTACAACAAATATCTCACTGATGTGTACTGCAAACATTTTAACACAGCTTACTGTAGAAAATGAAGCTGTTTTTATTATTTAACTCGAATAGAAAACACGGACGCCATTTAGGAATACATTCATTAGCGGTAACAGTTGCGCAATTTGGCTCGGTAGACTTGGCTTCATTGCCAAGAAAAGGTGCCTGCAAAAATAGGCATTCTTCAGGCTCTCCAACTCTCAGCGTCTGTTTCTATGTACCGAATCGAACAAAAAACGTTGGTGAAGGGCGCTTCGCGGCTATTACGCCAATTCAAGGAAAAACGCTGCGATAAAAAAAAATTACACCATTTCCCGCTAAAGGGGACCATGAGGCGATGCGAAGCCGGAGCACTTGCACGATAGCGTTCCGTTGGTGTTCGTTGGGCATGCTACCGACCTCGCGTCGTGGAACGCGAAGTCTTGTCTTCCCTCTAGCCTGGCCGTTAATTCTCAAAGGGCGAGCGGGGAACGCGCTCGACAGGCGCGCGAGAGGGGGGCAGCGTAGGAGAGGAGAGAGAGGGGGAAGGTACGCGCATGCGCTGGCGCTCATCGCGGCGTTGCGCAGGAGAGAATTTCGGCGTGTCTAGCCTGCGTTTCAGAGGAAGAGTGGAGAGGGGGAGGGGAGAGAGGTAGAGGAGAGGGGGAGATGGAGGGGTGAGGGAAAGTGGAGAGGGAGAGGGGGAGAGGGGAAGTGGAGGGGAAGGGGTGAGGGGAGAGTAGAGGGTGAGGGGTGAGGAGGTGTGTGGAGAGGGTATGCGCATGCGCAATAGGGGTGGTCACGCCGCACACCACCACTACCGGTTTGAAGTCCGCTATAAGATGCTTCGCATCTAAAAGACCTTCGGAGTCACGCACTACGTGGGGTAGTGACAAGAAGTGTCTGATGAATCTTTATAAAAGCCTCATACGCACGCGCCTAGATTATGGGGCGATAATATATCAGTCAGCGACACCAAGCGCGTTGAAGATGCTTGACCCTGTCCAGCACTCGGGCATTCGTCTTTCTACGGGTGCTTTTCGCACCAGCCCCGTGGAAAGCCTCTACGTTGAATCGAACGAGTGGTCGCTCCCACCTGCAGCGATCTTACATGTCGTTTTTATACTATCTCAAAGTGAACGCAGACAACGAACACCCCTCACACCCCACAATTAATGATTTATCTAGTTCTGCCCTTTTCTACCACCGTCCTTTGGTGCGACAGCCCTACTCACTTCGTGTGAGGGGCTTAGCTGAGGAAACGGGTGTGTCACTTTTCGAACACTGTCAATTGGCTCCCGCTGCAGAACTACCGCCGTGGCGGTGGCAGCTTGTAGACTGCGATCTTTCTTTCATGGAAGTAACGAAACACGCGCCTATTGCACATATCCGTACATACTTCCTTGAACTACAACACAAATACACTTGTGCAGAATTCTTTACAGACGCCTCAAAGTCCAATACTTCTGTGTCTTACGCAGCCGTTGGGCCATCCTTTACGGATTCCGGTATTCTACACCCTCAATCAAGTATCTTCACGGCAGAAGCTTACGCGATACTTGCGGCCGTTAAACACATTCAACAATTAAAACTACAAAAGGCAGTTATTTACACAGACTCTCTAAGCGTGGTAAAGGCTTTAAAAACTCCGAAAAGACACAAAAACCCCGTCTTTGTCTCGCTGTATTCTCTTTTAAGCACGATCTACGCACTCGAACAACATGTCGTAGTGTGCTGGTTGCAAGGGCACCGCGAGATTCACGGCAACGTGTTGGCGGACCAGCTAGCAGCATCCGCCCACGAAAACAGTCACAATACATCCTTAGCTATTCCCCCACTAGACCTAAAACACTTCCTGAAAAGAAAGCTCAGAGCCTTTTGGCAGACCACATGGGATATGCATACACGAAATAAGCTACACGTTGTCAAACCGCATCTGGGTAATTGGCCGCCAGTATCAAAATCACGCTACACAGAAGTTACACTCTGCAGACTTAGGATCGGTCACACACAGTACACACATACACCTTCTGTCCGGTGGCGAGCCACCTTTGTGTGATAGATGTGGTCAGCCACTCACTGTCCTTCACGTTCTCATTCAGTGCAAGGAACTCGATGCTATCAGAAAAAAGCACTTTTCATTACCCTACAGACAGCAATTTCCACTTCATCCTTCAGTGTTCATCGCTAAGGACCCGCTTTTAGGGGCGAAGCTCCTTAAGGCGGCACCCGTTCGTCCCTCGTAGTTGCCGTAGTCATAGTGCGTAACCAGTCGTAACGCTAGTACCAGATCTTGACCTCCAAGGTGGTGCCGGTGGGAGATTTTTCCTGTGCGTTGTTGAACAATAAAAAATTCGCAGCGTGCGCGTTAACTAAAAGCCGAATTCTTCTGTCTCATTCCCCATTAGCAGCCATTGGCATGTTCCAGTAGGAAACGTTAGTAGAAGTAGAAGTGTAAGTGTTAGCTAAAAGCCGACTTCTTCTGTCTCTCATTCCCATTAGCAGCCATTGTTTACCTCGAAGGTAGTGCCTGGTGAGATTTCTCCTGTGCGTGATTAAACAATAAAAATTTTGTTCAAAACGCCGTTGATTGATGAAATAAACCAACGAAAGACGCTAGATATTTTCTAAAAGCAAAACGAAAGAACGCCAGATGTTTCTAAAGCAAAACGAAAAGACGCCAGCTGCTTAACGAAAGACGCCAGATGTTTTCTAAAGCAATGGTTTTCTAAACAATGAAAATTCACAGCGTACATGTAAAATTGAAGTGAGCTGCAAGTCGTCATAACTCATCGAACCTTTACTATAAACGCGCCCGCTCTCACGTCGGTGATGATGTACTGGGCAGAATTCACGGAAGATTCACGGTTTACCGATGAACCTCCGCAGCTTCGCCCACTCATCATCATTCACTCCGTGGATATGCTGTGATTTTTTTACATATCAGTCCCTATCTGCTTTTTTAAACGATGTACCGAGTTTTCATGTCATATATCAAGGTGATCCGTTGCACGGCCTCTAAACAGAGGTCGCTGCTGCGGTGAATGCGTTAAAGAGAGCACTTGCCTCGCGGCCCTTGGACTCAAGGGCATTGACGAGGCATTCGTGCTGATGTCATACCTTCATAGTTTTATTCTTGCGACCACTTGTCATTCAGTCCACTACACATATTTCACGTCACTCTCATGATTTTAATATATATATATATATATATATATATATATATATATATATATATATATATATATATATATATATATATATATATATATATATACGTTTTACCCACCTTTAGCGCGAGGAATTTTAAGGACCCTATACAGCTACTTACGGGCAACCATTGTTCACATCCTTTGTCTCATGAACTGGCGTTCTTTGGCCATCAATTGGCCCTTGCGCCATTAAACACCACATATCATCATCAAAAGACCTTCGGAAAGTGGCTCCAGTAGCATAAACGCCAATAAACGCCAACTGCAGCGGTAAACAACATTTGCCTAAATCTGTGATAAATGGTATTAGACAGCGAGCGACTTTCGCCTGTTTTTGAAACTATGTTCCAAGTTCCCTGCTGTATTCAGTGTAATGCTGTTTGGCTTGCACGTTCACAGAAGCCTTGGCGACTGATCAGAGGCTTTTCCCTACTGTAGCGCGTGCTTGAAGGGACGCAAACACACAGATGTGTTAAGATACGAGAGGTGTACGTGCAAAACAGAGCGCAGTGTGTTTTTCTTTCTCAGTATGCCTGAACCAGGAATATTAGTTCAATACACATGGCACTTATATATTTCATCAATTGACAGTGCACTGCTCATCTTATGCGCGCTAAACTCAATGAACTGCACCGTAATTCATTTTTCATATGAAGTCCAAAACAGCAAGGGTTTGTCAGCTGAGTGAAAACGCTGCAAAGAAATGTATGACAGTCCAGCCTCCCTTCCTCATGCAAATCAACTGTGTTGCGATTAAATGACGGATGTTCTCAAGCAGTCACATAGGCTGCAGCAAGACTTCTCCAGATATTTCTCTTTTTTACGTCACATTTCGGGCACGCTTGCAAGCGTCGCGCACAGCCTAACATCGCAGGTAGTTTCGTACCTACATTTCGCATGATAGCGAGTTTTTGTGAGAGCCTATGTATTCTCTTGAACTCTGACAAGTTGTTCCACACTTCGAGCGCGCTAGACTGACCTGCTACATCTGCTAGCCTTGTTAAAACCACCATCAGTTTACTTATTCCGGCAAAGCTGTCGTGGTGAACTCATTCAAGTTATCTCTCTTTGGTGACGGCGCGAAAGACCTTGCGGTACTGCAGTTTCCTTGCTTTGCATCGGGCGCGCCGCCACGCCCTTTCTCGGCGGAATGAGTGAGCACCTCCGCTTGTCAAGCAGGCGCACTCGCAATCCAAGGACGATAATGCATTCAAACCCGAGAAGGCCGCCTTACCACTTTGGCATGCCCGCCACAAGGAAACCACTAGTATATCATTTTATTGCCAACCGAATATTCTGGCAAAAGACGCATTGGTATACACGGTGCATGGTGAATTCTAGTACTTGAAGCTTAACATTTGCCAAGGTGGTAATCTGGGCACGATGGTGGTCCATTTTTATGAATGGTAAAAGCGCACTGAAGACGATGACACAATGAAGGATACACACGCACCCACACAGCGCTACTTTCAACAGTTTATTTTGCGTGCTTTGTCTGCATTTCCAACGCAATTTGCGACGGTCGTTTCTGGAAAAAACCTCTCTGGACAGACGCAAGAGCGACATCGACGCTCCCACACAGGATCAAGAACGTGTCTACCTCGATGTGCACGAGCAACAGTCAATTACAGCGACTCACTCGAAGCATATCTGCTAGAAGCTCACTATCGCCTTCCTTTCCGTGACAGACTGGCCATTGCGAGAAAGAATTCTCTAAAGCAGATGATCTGACGCTGCTCTTATTTCACGAAGCATGCGGCTTCCGTACGCACACTTATACTGATATCACGGTGTGCAGCTTCAGCAGCCGGACTACATCAAAACAGGTCCCAGTGAAATGTCTCTCATAACGACGACGGTAGACAGTGCGGTCGCTGACCGACCAGCAAGGCAATGAGTCGCGTTTCGTTACTTAAAAGCAGTTATTCACAATACATACGGAAGCAAGAAATGCTGCAGAGGATCACTAAGCATATTCTTATGGGATGAGAACACGAAAGCGCCTCTACTGGCTGCTGGGTTGCTGCAAAGTTGTTTGCCGAGTGTTGTTACAAAGGATGATGCAATGCGAGAGGCCCAATTGTGCTTTACATTGGTATGCACAGTCAAAGTGGCGCCGACAACGCTTTACATGTAACCTTTTTCTTCGTCATCGAGGCAGTATGCATCAGAAATCTCGCGTATATCGAAGCAGTACGACATCCGCCACGCATGCTGCTGCGACGCAGAATTTGAAGGCCGATTGATGCGCGCTCCCTTCGAGTCGGGGCTTCCCCTTCTGCAGCTGCGACTCTCCACTCCTACACCGCGGCGTCAGTTGCGGTTGCAGAAGGCTTTCCGACAACGGCTTTTGAAGACGCCGGCCGAGTACACGACTTGGCCGATCTAGCCATGCCGCCGCTCTCCTTCAAAGATACACTGAAGTGGTTTTCAATTCTCGAATTTTTTCTGGTGATTCGGAATTTTTACCTTTATAGCCAGCCTATGCAGATTTGTTTTCGTGATATTTTATTAAACAACGGCGCTATAGGCGGCCGACATTTTGCAGCGGGAACGCCCTCGGCGGAGCGTCGAGGAGAAAGAGAGAGATAGCTGCACTGGTCTGCGCCTTTACCTGCATCCAAGCGTCACGGGGTTCGCCGAGGTTTGTCACTGCCGCACCGGCCTGTTCGCTCACTTCGAGATTTCTGCGGTACCAAGTTCACCAGTGGTGTTCCATTCTCGATGCGCCGTGTTGAAACAGGATCACCATGCCAAGTTGTGCGCGGCATTTGACTGCAACAGCGCCTACGATTGCAATAATGTCGCATTTCACAAGTTCCCTCGACATCAGAAGATGGCTGCAAAGTGGATCACTGCTGCTAAGACCTACGAAGGCAAGTGTGCTACCCCTAGCTACTTCCGAGACAGCGACTATACGTGCGCATTCCGTCTCGAATGCAACCTGTATGTTCCCACAAAAGGAGAATCTCGTCACCACCCAGACTAGCCCTCACGAAAAGAAGAAACTGAGGCAACGCGTCTGTTCAGCAGCTTTGCGTGAAGTACGGGGGGGAGTAAATACGGAGGCGAGGCACATTGAGCAGACACCACTAATCTTGGTAAAACATCGACGAGATTCACTTGTAAAAATGTTCGAAGCAGTGGACGAGCACAGTCCCGAAAGTAGAAAAAAACGAGACACCAATTAAATACAGTGGTGTCCAATATTCGGGAATTCGGAACCATTTCTCGTGCACGAATGAACTTTGCTAAATGTTTGCGACAGTGGTTTGGCCCGTTAACTGCTAAGGTGTTTATTTGACGGCACTCAGCGACACTACGCAATGGCGACAGTCAAGGCAAAGCGCGGACTCACAGCGCGCGCGGCGTCCTTTCACGAGAAGCCAAAAAGGACGACCCACTAGAAGTCACTGGAGAGCGCAAACCATTACTCGGTTCGAAGGATTCGCTAGATTTACCCCGGGTATGAAAAGGGAGCCGCCCGGCGACCAAACAGCTTGCCAATGTGATCGGGTCATGGTAGGCCGTGAGGCGCTCCACGTTGACAATGTCGCACCCTCGACGGCGCATGTCCGAAGATGGTTCGACGGGTTCTATCAGGTAGTTGATCGGGGATGTGCGCTGGACGACACAGTAGAGGCCTTCGTATTTCGGCAGTAGTTTTCAAGAGAGGCCAGTTGCAGTGGCAGGGACCGAGAGCCGTATACGAGCGCTCCAGGGGGTAACGTGCCCTCAGAAGTGGTGGCGCCACAGCGAATGCTGTTCTGCCGCTCTTGTTCATGCGTTGTACAGGTCTTGACAAGGTCGCGACACTCTTCAGCAAGCCAGGCTGTCATAAATAGGCAAACACTCAGATAGATCCGGCTTTTTTTTTTTTTTTTTGAAGTATCGTGCCGATGGTGTGCCGCGGGTGTGCCACAGAGCCAGGTCAGGTCTAGAAAGTGCTTTGGAAAAACACCCTATGCAGGCGTAATGTTGATGCAACGTCAATTGTGGTTGTGGTGCTGGCTATCTAATTTTATAACAAAACAATAAACACTACATATGTACTCCTACGATACAGGCGTCATGTCAGGTTAACGTCTGTGGTTCCCGTGTTGGCTCCGCCTTTATAGCAGTCTATTAAACATAACATTTGTATTCCTTTGATGCGGCAAGCTACATTCAAGCGTTGCGTGGCCCCGGAGGAATATGTCAACGAAAGTTGATAACAATAAGACTGGGGTTTAACGTCCCAAAACCCCGATATGATTATGAGAGACGCCGTAGTGGAGGGCTTCGAAAATTTCGACCACCTGGGCTTCTTTAACGCGCACCTAAATCTAAGTACACGGGCCTCAAATATTTTCACTTCCACCGAAAATGCAGCCGCCGCGGCCGGGATTCGATCCCGCGACCTTCGGGTCAGCAGTCGAGCGCCATGTCCACTAGACCACCGTGGCGGGACGCCAACGAAAGTTACGTATGACATTCAGATCAACGCACCGTATAGTGCACTTCGTTTCGATAATACTGACGTATCTGCTCTAATGTGAGTACTGAAGTTACGTAAGAACATGTTATCCTTTAAAGAGACACTAAAGGCAAATATTAAGTCGACGTTGATTGTTGAAATAGCGGTCCAGAAACCTCGTAGTGCTAATTTTGTGCCAAGGAAGTGCTTATTTTGAAATAAAGTCACGTTTTAGTGGTCCGCATCGCGTTAGCGCACTTCAAATCACCCGCCTGAAAGCGGTATTTCGCACGTCACTGTTGCCGTCACTAATGTTGCCCGCCTTTACTGCGCGGCGGCGTGCACTGGCGGCGTGCACCATTCGGGCATCCGGCAACATCACATGCATGCGGTATTCTGTCGAACTTTCTGTCAGAGCGACTTTCACGAGCGCACAAAACACACACGGCAGTACGCGATAGCGAAACTACCACTGAGACGCGACCGCGTGAGCGAAGCAGGGCGCCGGGCGAACGCAGTTCGGCGAAAACGGAACTTTTGAACCACGCGCGCCGTTCCCCACGGCAACGCCAAAGAGGTTCTTTTTTCCATGAATCAAACAGAAACGAACAAGCAGCATTTTATTACATGTCTTGATGCACGGAAGGTTCTTTTTTATTGCAGCTAGTTTGATTACTAGTGATTAATTGTATTCAGACTCTCCCACGTCATCGGGATCACTTCCAAAATGTCCCACTCGTGGCGCTCATCGTGTGATACATTTAGCTTAACTTCTCGGTAAGTAGGGCACTGCTGTTGATAATACTGCCGTTTTAGACGTTGTCATACATTGTGCTTTCACTCTGACATAAATTGCTATTTGCCTTTAGTGTCCCCTTAAACGCCAGTGTTGTCGACGTGCCTCGTAGGCCCACGATGTGCACACAACTACTACACTTACAAAAACACGTCGATCCACTTCGTAACCTATGGCTCAATGCCAAAAAAAATGCATCACAGAGATGCTCGCGAACTGCTTCGCATGAAACCAATTCCCACAGGGCGTAGGACCTGCCGAGCTTTTGCTGTGGTTTCCCGCCAGTTTTGATGTGATTCCCGGCCGCGAGTTTGTAATATGCAGAGCGCTCAACGCATGGCAACGGCAGCGGCGCGCTATTGGCTGCGCGCACACAGGGAAGCCGCTGCGGACTTCCGCCTAAAACGGCCGCCGCGACGAGACGACGCGCTCTCCTTCTCGGGGTTAGGGAGCCTATATGAACGGCCGTTATGTAGGCTCCCTACTCGGGGTGCCTATCGCGGGAATTTTGAGCGGTGAACGCGGCCGCCGGGCCCCGTGGAATTTTCGTCGCCGTTTGTGAACTGCTACTGCTCTCGCGTAGACCGAAGACGCCGTCGTCGCCGTAGGGTTCGACTGTGCTTTGTGCATTTTTGTTTTGTTATAACGGTGAACACGTTCGCCCATGAACATTTGTGTTGTCGCCACTGTCTTTTGTGCCTTGGCGCTGCAGCAAGACGCGATCGGCCGTTGTGTTCCACTGTGCGTTTCTTTTTTTTCTTTTTTTAACAGTGAACACGCTCGCCGTTGAATATCTGTGCTGTCTGCTGTGTCTTTTGAACCCTCGCGTTGTCGCAAGACATAATCGTTGTTGTGTTGGACTGATTGCTTTTGTTTATTTTTTTAACGCTGCACACGCTTTCACCTGAATATATGTGTTGCCGCCAGTGTTTTTTGTGATCTCGCGTTGTCGCAAGACGTGATCGCCGTGGGTTCGGTGTGCCTTGTGTTTTTTTTTTTATTATTTTTTTTCGCGGCTGTTCTTGCCAACGCATTTCGCAGCCCTGCGACGCCGGTGTTGTACGGCTATGACCACGGAAAATAGCGCATGTGAGACGTCGGCGCGCCGCGCGATCGAATGCGTTGAAGGCAATGACAGTTCATCGCCTGGCGTTGACGTGCCGCTGCCGTTGCCATGCATTGAGCGCTCTGCATATTACAAACTCGCGACGTGATTCGGGCGAACATCACTGATGAACAAGACGCCTGCAGCTGTGTAGAAGATTACGGCTTGAAGACAACCACATCGTGGGTTGCAGACTTCGGGAAGTCAACAGCAAGGTGTGAAAGGTAATACAAAAATGGTGTTTCATAACTTCAAAAATAACTTGCGCATCTTCTGTGGTGATTTAACTTCACGCTTTGGGGATAATGTCCAATGATGAGCCGTCTCAGTTAGGTCGTATTAGTTGTGCTCGTTCTACTGCCCTAATTGAATTTTGTTTGTATTTCTTTTTTAGTAAATTTGTAATGTCAATCTGGCTCCCAATCTCTGGCCGATGCAGCCTTGGGTCCAATTGCTGGTTATTGTTTGTAATTTATCTATAGCCTGTCAGTCCAGGTGCTGGTAATTCTTTCCAGCTGAGCTTCGGTCAATCCTTCTAAGGTGTTATGCATGCCCAGGTGCGTTAATCTGTCTATGCTGGTGCTTTCGGGCAAGCCTAGGGCCTGCTTAAAAGCTTTCCTTACGAACATATTGATTTTGTCCCTTTCTGTCTTGTTCCATTTAAGCCTAACAATGCTAGCCTCCTTCATTCCGTGATGCTTGCTTGTGATTCTCCTGATCAGCCAGTTGCCTTAGTGACCTTAGTCACTATTTTTATAAGAGTATTGCTGTTAGTTCGCTTCGACTCAATGTTGAGTACAAGGACCCTAACTTGTTCAATGATGGGGATGCCCCCCACGTTTTTCGTGCAAGTCTGTATCTCCTCGCACTCTCTCTCCTTATCCCTTGGGCCGCGATTTTCGTGCAAGTCTGTATGTCCTCGCACTCTCTCTCCTTGATGTATCTCTTGGGCCGCCTGCTGTTAAGTATGGGTCTATAAAGGAGTTCTGATTTCTCTGGTCAAAATTCAAGCCTAATGCCTGTGAGGTAGACTTTCACTTTATCTACCACTTCCTGTAACTTCTGTTCTATTTACCCATCACTGCCTTGCGAGATCCATATGGCAACATCATCCGTGTATACGGAGCGATTGATTCCTTCGATGTCTTCACGTTTTTCTGACAATCCTGTCATAATGAGATTAAGAGCATGAGCGATATCATGGAGCCCTGAGGTGTAACTAAACTGTCCATGCCCCTCACCTCAGACTCGAGTTCCCCCATGTTAAAGGTAACCTTCCTATTCGTTAGGAAGTATCGGATGTAATTGTATGATCTTTGTCCTAGGTTTAAGTTGGTGACCTAAGTGAGTATGGCCAAATGTGCAGGTTTGTGGGATACTTTCGTGAGATCCAACCATAATGTAGATCTGGTTCACATTGCGCTCTGATTGCTCTCATTATTCTCCCATCTTATGGTACCTACGCCATAACATATGAAAATAACTAGAACACAATTACTTATGTGGCTGCGGCACTTTTTCGATTTTGTTTCGCCAACCGCTTACGCCACGTATAAGGGGGGCCAAGTGCACACATAATGCGACCTAATTGAGACGGCTCATCATTGGACATTATGCCCAAAGCATGAAGTTAAATTACCACAGAAGATGCCGCAAGTTATTTTTGAAGTTATGAAACACCATTTTTGTATTGCCTTTCACACCTTGCTGTTGATATCACGAAGTCTACAACCCATGATGTGTTTGTCTTCAAGCCGTAATCTTCTCCACAACCGCGAAAAAAAATAGTAAAAGAAACACTAGGCACGCTCGAACCCACGGCAATCACGTCTTGCGACAACGCGAGATCACAAAAAACACTGGCGACAACACACATAATCACGTGAAAGCGTGTTCAGCGTTAAAAAAATAAACAAAAGCAATCAGTCCAACACAACAACGATTATGTCTTGCGACAACGCGAGGGCTCAAAAGACACAGCAGACAGCACAGATATTTAAGGGCGAGCGTGTTCACTGTTAAAAAAAGAAAAAAAGAAACGCACAGTGGAACACGACGGCCGATCGCGTCTTGCTGCAGAGCCAAGGCACAAAAGACAGTGGCGACAACACAAATGTTCATGGGCGAACGTGTTCACCGTTATAACAAAACAAAATGCACAAAGCACAGTCGAACCCTACGGCGACAACGGCGTCTTCGGTCAACGCGAGAGCAGCAGCAGTTCACAAGCGGGGACGAAAATTCCACGGGGCCCGGCGGCCGCGTTCACCGTTTAAAATTCCCGCGAAAGGCACCCCGAGAAGGAGAGCGCGTCGTCTCAGTGGTCGTCTCGTCGTGGCGGCCGTTGCTAGGCGGAAGTCCGCAGCGGCGTCCCTGTGTGCGCGCAGCCAATAGCGCGCCGCTGCCGTTGCCATGCACTGAGCGCTCTGCATATTACAAACTCGCTTCCCGGCCACAGCGGCCGAATTTCGACTGGAGCCTCCAGCTGTCGAATTCTGTGAAAGTGATAACAAAGCCTGTCACTTGCGTAACTCACCGATAAGTTAGTCGTAAGCTTTCTAGATGCTGGTCGCACCAGCCGACCGCTTTTGACAACAGATAAGGAAATTTACGCCCGATGCAGCGCGCATGCAAGCTTGCCCTTCGAGCCATAGAAATATCGAATGTCGCTAGCGCGCTCCGAGCTCGGGCAGAGAAGTAGCAGACGACGCGGAGCACGAACCGCCCTTGTGATTCTACGCGCATGCTCCGCGCTTCCAAATCTCGCCAGCAGTTAGCACTCCGCGGAACGCCGGCCGCGCGCTCAGGTGTTCCCTCTAAGAGCTGACCTCACTGTACGTACAGACACTCTGACGGTGAAAGCAGCTGCTGTAACTCATTGAAAAGCTTTGAAGGGCTTTGATATCTCACTTCCGTTTGGACTTTATGTTTGCCAGCTGTGACGCCGTTGTTGAGGCAACCATACAAACAAAAATTATATTCACCTGCTTTGAAAAATCGTTGACAAGGCAATGTGGCTGGAGTGGACTTGGTCAAGGAAGCAAGTTGACTTGTTGACGAAGGCGATGTGGCCCAGGTTCATCATGCTTCCATCTTTTGCTGAACCTGTTTCAGCTACATTCATCATCATTCTCAGCTTCTGCGCTGAACAATGATCTCCGGTTTCCATTTTATTCTGTCGTCGCCTCCCATCCCTTGGAGTCCATCTCAGTGCCTATTATGTTTTTTAATGCGAAGCATTTCTTAGCGAACTTCTGCGAGTTTGAGCGTATCTATCTATCTATCTATCTATCTATCTATCTATCTATCTATCTATCTATCTATCTATCTATCTATCTATCTATCTATCTATCTATCTATCTATCTAGCTATCTAGCTATCTATCTATCTATCTATCTATCTATCTATCATCTATCTATCTATCTATCTATCTATCTATTATCTATCTATCTATCTATCTATCTATCTTCTATCTATCTATCTAGCCGCCTACGACTTTGCGCTCTCCTGGCCGTTTCGTTAGTCGGATGTATACCAAAATTGGTATGGAATAACATGACCGTATTACGAACATAAATGACAGGTCATAACATGAATATCATGACATGCATGCAATGAACAGCATGATTTACATTACACGGCCTTGGGCCTCTTGCGGCCATTCCGTTAATTTCATATATACCAAAACTGGTATCACGTGACAAGAGTTCATGGCGAACGTAATGACAGCTCCTAACGTGCAAATCATGACACGCATGTCATGTGCGGCATGATTACGTGACATGGTCTCGGGGCGCTCGCGGCCGTTTAAATGAATGGATATATACGAAAACTGGTACGACGAGACATTTCGACATGACGAACATAACTGACACGTGGTAACATGAAAATCATGACACGCGTGTCATGCACGTCATGATTTACATGCCACGCTCATGACGCACTCGCGGCCGTTTCGCTAGGTTGATATACACCAAAATTGGTATTGCGCGATGTGACTGTATGAAGAACATGAATAACAGGTGGTAACATGAAAACCATGACATGCATGTCATGTATGTCATGATTTACATGCCACGCTCATGGTGCATTCGCGGCCGTTTCGCGGGCTTGATATACACCAAAATTGGTATTGCACGACGCGACTGTATGACGAACGTAAATTAGAGGTGGTAACATGAAAATCATGACACGCGTGTCATGTACGACATGATTTACATCTCACGCTCATGGTGCGCTCGCGGCCGTTTCGCTCGACTGATATGCACCAAAATTGGTATTGCGCGATGTGACTGTATCAAGAACATCAAAAACAGGTAGTAACATGAAAGCCATGACATGCGTGTCATGATTTACATGCCACGCTCATGGTGCATTGGCGGACGTTTCACTAGCTTGATATACGCCAAAATTGGTATTGCGCGACGCGCCTGTATGACGAACGTAAATGAGAGGTGGTAACATAAAAATCGTGACAGGCAAGTCATGTGCGACATGATTTACATGCCACGCTCATGATGCGCTCGCGGCCGTTTCGCTCGCTTGATATACATCAAAATTGGTATTGCGCAACGTGACTGTATGACAAACATATTTGATAGGTGGTAACTTGAAAATTATGATATGCATATCATTTACGGCTTGATTTACATGCCACGCTCATTGTCCGATCGCGGCCGTTTCGCTAGTTGATATACACCAAAATTGGTATTGCGTGACGCGAATGTATGACAAACATATATGACAGGTGGTAACTTGAAAATTATGATATGCATATCATTTACGGCTTGATTTACATGCCACGCTCATTGTCCGATCGCGGCCGTTTCGCTAGTTGATATACACCAAAATTGGTATTGCGCAACGTGACTGTATGACAAACATATATGAGAGGTGGTAACTTGAAAATTATGATATATGCATATCATTTACGGCTTGATTTACATGCCACGCTCATTGTCCGATCACGGCCGTTTCGCTAGTTGATATACACCAAAATGGTATTGCGTGACGCGAATGTATGACGAATATAAATGACAGGTGGTAACATGAAAACCTTGACATGCATGTCATGTATGGCATGATTTACATGCCACGCTCATGGTGGACTCGCGGCCATTTCGCTCGTTTGATATACACCAAAATTGGTATTGTGCGATGTGACTGTATGACGAACATAAATGACAGGTCCTAACATGCGAATTGTGTTATGCAGGTCATGTACGGCGGTATGATTTACATGACACTGTTATGGTGCGCTTCCGGCCGTTTAGATAACTGGATATATACCAAAATTGGTATGGCATGACAGGAGTGCGTGATGAACATAAATGACCGGTCATGCAGTGTATATACCAGAATATACGTTTTATTGGCATGGTATATACCACATCACGCATGCACGCGTGCATGGCAAACATGCGATATATGGTGAATTAGATGCCATGGCATGAATGATTTCATTTGGCTCAAGAATAAAGAAAGCGATGTATGCAGTTCTTTGCTGGCTGCTTCGCATTACATCGATTCCCACAGTGCGTGGGATCTGCCCGATTTTTTTCTTTTCTTTCTTTCGATGCCAACAGCGACACCCCAGCCTCTGCCCGCTATGCTCTCTAAATATTTGCCGTTCCATCGCCCGCTGCGTGGTTCTTTCTCTCGAGGTTCTTTATTATCTTCCAAGTTTCTGCCCCGTCATGTTCGCACTGACAAGATGCAATGATTGTGCACTTACGGACAGTACTAAGCTCGTGATTGGGGAATGCCTGCGGTATGGCGCTCCAGCTCATGCTCGGTGAATTTTCGTTACCCTGACAGCTCATAGGGTCCCAGCATGAACCCTCGTTCTCTCGCCGGGATCTTTTGACCTTTCTTCCGAAAGAGACTTGTTTCAGCTTTTCGATACTTTCTCGCATCTCGCTGTCATCTTTGCTGAAGAGCACATCTGCAAACTTAGGTCCCCATTCACCTTTACTCGATGTTATAGCCGATCACTGGGAAGCCAATTGGCGGCCCTGCCCGAAAATTGCCAGTGGGGCACTGAACGAGGGGATCCACACTCAGTAACTACAGTGTCTCACATTCATTGAAGTTGTCTAAGCATGTAGTGAAAAGCATTGCGGCTGCTTTTCTCCCCTGAGAAGGCGCGAAAAAGGCTTGTCAGGACGCAAGAAGAAAGCAGCAGAGGCTACGGACGCTGCAGCTCGAGCGCAAAAAGACCGAATGGAAAATACACTTGCCTTTTCACGTCGCGAGTCAAAACCAACTGTGCTGATGCTTGCCGCACCCCTTAATCGATCGTAATTTTAGGGGCGAAGCTCCTTAAGGCGGCACCCGTTCGTCCCTCGTAGTCGTAGTCGTAGTGCGTAACCAGTCTTACGCTTTGACCTCCAAGGTGGTGCCGGTGGGAGATTTTTCCTGTGCGTTGTTGAACAATAAAAAATTTGCAGCGGTAGCTAAAAGCCGACTTCTTCTGTCTCTCATTCCCATTAGCAGCCATTCTTTACCTCCAAGGTAGTGCCTGGTGAGATTTCTCCTGTGCGTGATTAAACAATAAAAATTTTGTTCAAAACGCCGTTGATTTATGAAATAAACCAACGAAAGACGCCAGATGTTTTGTAAAAGCAAAACGGAAGAACGCCAGATGTTTCTAAAGCAAAACGAAAAGACGCCAGCTGCTTAACGAAAGACGCCAGATGTTTTCTAAAGCAATGGTTTTCTGAACAATGAAAATTCACAGCGTACATGTAAAATTAAAGTGAGCTGCAAGTCGTCATAACTCATCGAACCTTTAGTATAAACGCGCCCGATCTCACGTCGGTGATGATGTACTGGGCAGAATTCACGGAAGATTCACGGTTTACCGATGAACCTCCGCAGCTTCGCCCACTCATCATCATTCACTCCGTGGATATGCTGCGATTTTTTCTTGTTTGTGGAGAGAATCGTTATAGATGTTGGCTAACCGTATGTTTCAAGTAGCCTCTGTAGACGCGATGCCTTACAGAGGTTCGTTCTACTGGCACCATATTTAATAAATACTTAATTGATTTAATGTTTGTGATCCATCGTAGAGCACCTTATCCTGAAACCAACGTACTCTCCACTGTGAGTGAAGTCATAGTTATGTTTTCTTCTTCGTTTGCTCTCCTTGATGTGGATTGAAGTCCCGTGAAGGAGATGATCGACGTCGATGAAGCAGGAGGCAGGTTGGAGGTAATAAAACTTGAAGGTATATTGCAGAGAAATATTTACAGTCATATGTACAGCTTGCCGATGCACACTGATGATAATGTAGACGTCCAGGGCGTTGGTTGCGTGATGATATTGCGTGTTCACAAGTAAAGAAAGACAAAGGCACGTCTACAATAAGAACTCTTATATTTAAGCAAAAGCGCTGCGAGGTGAACGAGGCAGCAGCGACGGGGCGACTTGCGTAGCTTCGGCCCGGCGGCTGTGTTTACAACACCCGGCCGACCCGGTCGCCGTAACTCCAGTTCCCAGGCCACACTCCGTGCTCGCACAGTAAACACAACACGATGCGAACGTGGACTCCGAGCGCCGAGCACGCTCGCTCGGCACGGTTGCTATATAGGCCCCCCGCTAGTGAAGGAGCCCGCTGAGAGGAGGGAGCCTGAACGATACAGAGCGACGCTCCCTGGTTGCAGCGGTGGGAGGGGGTGAAGAGTGCGATGAAGTGGTGGAAACGGAGGCGGAAGTTGTGGCGCAATCTGGAATACCACGGGGCAGTGGGTCCTCGACGATGGCTGCTTTAAGGCGGTCGATAGACACGGTATCATGACGACCGTTCAAATCAAGCGTGTAGAGCTTCTCTTGGCGCTTGATGACGCGGTAAGGCCCATCGTAAGGGCGCTGAAAAGGCTTTCGGACTGCGTCGCGGCGCACAAACACGTGTGTCGCCGTTTCCAAGTCAGGAGAGATGTAGGTAGAAATACGGTGTTTTACGCGAAGTTGTGGGGCAGAAAGACTGCGCATAGCGGAGCGCAGCTGCACCACATACTCGGTTGGATCAGGCAAGGCGAGGTAGTTGAAGCATCGAAAAATTCTCCAGGAAGGCGGAGCGGTGAACCATAGGTCAGGTCGGCAGGTGTACACTTGATGTCTTGCTTTAATGTCGTCCTAAGGCTAAGCAAAACAAGTGGCAGTGAAACTGTCCAGTTGACCATGTCGGGTTGCGCCTTCAAGGATGCTTTCAGGGTCCGGTGAAAACGCTCGACCATGCCGTTAGCGATGGGGTGGTATGCTGTTGTGCGAATCCGCGAACTTCCCAGCAAAACCATGAGCTTCTTGAAAAGAGCAGACTCGAACTGTCGACCGCGATCGGTGGTGATTGTAGAGGGAACGCCAAAGCGTGACACCCAACCCTATACAAAAGCTTAGCGATTGTTTCGCTTCTTATGTCGGGAATGGGAAACGCCTCTGGCCACCGAGTAAAACGGTCAATGCATGTCAGCAGGTAGGTGTTTCCATCCGATGGAGGCCATGGTCCAAGGATGTCCAGATGAACTTTATCGAAACGTTCCGAAGGCGGTGTGAAGGAGCCGTACGGAGAGCACGTATGACGATAAACCTTGGACTGCTGGCACTGCAAACAACTACGGGTCCAAGCACGAACGTCTTTGTTAATTCCCGGCCAGACAAAACGCTGGGTGATAAGGTGTTGAGTAGCGCGGATGCCAGGATGAGAAAGGGTATGCAAGGAGTCAAAAACAGCCCGACGGAAATCGCTCGGAACAACTGGTCGAGGGTTGCCGGTAGACATGTCGCACAAGATAGGAACGGTGCAGGACGGAAGGGTAACTGCACGAAACCTGAGTGTCCCAGGGGATAGGCGAAGTTTAGCGATTTCTTCGTCTTGTGCTTGCGCTGACGCTAGGGCGCTGAAGTCGACAGTTGCCGGCGCTGCGGCGCAAGATACGGAAGCTGTCAGGCGATAAAGCGCATCGGCTGCAGCATTCGCAGATCCCTGCACATGCCGGAGATCGGTTGTGAATTCCGCGATGTAAGCGAGGTGACGACTCTCACGGGGCGAAAATTTGCTGCTTGCAGACTTGATGGCAAACGTCAACGGCTTGTGATCCGTGGCGATGAAAAAACATCGGGCTTCAAGGAAATGCCTGAAGTGGCGCACACCCATATAAGCAACAAGGAGTTCACGTCCGAAAGTGCTGTAGCGGCTTTCTGTGGGTGACAACATGCGCGAGAAGAATGCCAACGGCTGCCACGATCCGTCAACGAACTGTTGTAAGGCGGCTCCAACTGCCACATCCGACGCGTCGGTCATGAGGCAGAGTGGAGCGTCTGGTGTTGGGTGAACAAGCAGGGTGGCATCTGCGAGCTCTGTCTTAACTGCTTCAAAGGAGCTTGATGCATTTTCAGACCATGTAATGGGAGTACACTTCTTCTTCTTACCCTGAAGCAGGTCAGTAAGGGGTCTAATAAGGTCAGCACAGCGGGGAATGAAACGCCGATAGAAATTGATCACTCCCAGGAACTCGCGCAGTTGACGCAAAGAAGTTGGCTTTAGGAAGTCTCGAACAACTTGCACTTTGGAAGGGAGTGGCTGGATTCCATGACAATCAACGTGGTGTTCGAGAAAGTCCAGTTCAGGCACGCCGAACGTACACTTCGTTTTGTTGACGATAAGGCCGTACTCGGCAAGGCGTTCGAAAAGCTGTCGAAGATGGGAAAGGTGTTTTCTGCGTTGCGGCTAAAGATGAGGAGATCATCGATGTACGCACAGCAGAACGGTAGGCCTCGGGTGACTCTGTCTACAAACCGCTGGAATGTTTGAGCGGCGTTACGGAGCCCGAAGGACATCCTCAGGCATTCGAAAAGGCCGAAAGGTGTTATGACAGCAGTCTTGGGAATGTCCGAGGGTTCGACAGGTATCTGATGATACGCCTTGACCAGGTCAATCTTCGAAAAGATGGTTGCTCCATGCAGTGGCGCTGTGAAGTCCGCGATGTTAGGCAGTGGGTAGCGATGAGGAACGGTGGCGTTGTTCAAAGCGCGGTAGTCCCCGCAGGGTCGCCAGTCACCTGGGGACTTCTTGGGCACCATGTGCGGCGGAGAAGCTCAAGGACTTGATGACGGTTGCACAGTGCCAAGCTCGAGCATGTGATCAAATTCGGCTCGGGCAACCTTGACTCGATCTGATGCGAGGCGTCGTGAACGACCATGGACAGGTGGCCCTGAGGTAACAATGTGGTGGGTAACATCGTGCTTGACAGGGCGCAGAAAATTGGACGGGCAAAGCAAGCTTGGAAAGTCGTCGAGTAACTGTTCGTACACTGACGAAGATGGCTTGTTGATAACTGCAGTGATGCCTGTTGTTGACGCTATACCTTGCACCGTTAGGTGTGTCTTAGCATCGACAAGGCGCTTGCGGGAGATGTCCACGAGCAGGTCGAAACGACGAACGAAGTCCGCTCCGAGAATTGGGTAATAAACGTCCGCTACGAGGAAAACCCAACGAAAAACGCGACGGAGCCCAATGTTCAGCGTGAGAGCGCGCTCACCGTAAGTCATGATGGTGGTCTTGTTGGCGGCTTGCAGCGTAAGTGCAGATCGGCGATTCTTCGGGAATGCGGTTGAGGGTGGAACAACGCTAACTTCGGCTCCCGTATCCACGAGGAAACGGAGCCCAGAGGCCTTGTCCAAAACGAAGAACAAGCGGCTGCTTGTTGGACCGCCACCACTCGCCGCTTCTAGTGGTGAGTCGGAGCATTTCCCGAGAAAGTGCAGGGAGATGAGCACTTCCGGGCGGCTGCACCGAAGGTCCGGTGATACCAACACTCGCCGGGATGCGGAGACTGTGATGAGGAGCACCGGCGGGTGGAGGAGCGGCGGCGTGACGAGGATCGAGAGCGCGCAGACAGGGTAGCTATCTGAGCGGATAGCTGTTCGATCTGGCTGCGAAAGTCGTCGCGTCGGGCTTGCAGGTCTGGTGGCAAAGGGCGAGATGCCTCACTTGTGGAAGTGGTCGCGATCGCTGACATGGTTGGGGAGTCGAATTCCATCACGGAGTCGGCAAGCTGCGCGAGCTTTTCCAGCGACAAGTCCGCTGCAGCGGCGAGCACCATGCGGACGGTCGAAGGTAGGCGCTGTAGGAAGAGCTCTCGTAGCAGGTCCTGATTGAACGAGGTGGCCTTGTCACCAAGAAGCTGCTGAAGACGGCGCAAAAGCTGTGAAGGCTTACGGCTGCCTAGTTCTTCAGCAGAAAGCAGCTGTTGGAGACGCTGCCTCTCTGAAGACCAAGTGCGTTTCAGGAGCTCGGCCGACAACTTCTCATAAGGGTTCGTCTCCGGTGGGACCAGAATGAGGTCTCTGATTTCGCTGGCGATCTCCGGTGGAAGGGCAGACACCACGTGGTGGAATTTTGATGTCTGAGCCGTTACCCGGGCCGTGACAAACTGGCTGTTTGCTTGCGCCAGCCAGAGAGACGGATCAGCAGGCCAGAATTGCGGAAGCCGAAAAGAGACAGCGGAGACTGCTTGCGTCGCTGCAGGGTCGGGGGATGCTTGTCTAGAGTCGCCGGTGGTTTCCATTGTCGTCGCAGCCAGGAAAATGCTTGTAAAAATTTCGATAGTCCGTGGTCACCAATTTGTAGACGTCCAGGGCGTTGGTTGTGTGATGATGTTGCGTGTTCACAAGTAAAGAAAGACAAAGGCACGCCTACAATAAGAACTCGTATATTTAAGCAAAAGCGCTGCGAGGTGAACGAGGCATCAGCGACGGGGCGACTGGCGTAGCTTCGGCCCGGCGGCTGTGTTTACAACACCCGGTCGCCGTAACTCAAGTTTCCAGGCCACACTCCGTGCCCGCACAGTAAACGCAACACGATGCGAACGTGGACTCCGAGCGCCGAGCACGCTCGCTCGGCACGGTTGCTATAATAACATTGACATCAACAGCGTCTTACTCTTCTACTTAACTTTTCTTACGTTAGAGCCTAGAACACTGTTACTACATACGACGAACCGAGTCTCACTGTTCGACCACCGAGTGGTTACGGCCCAGACAAAAGTTTCGTCATACGGAGTCTTCCTGATCGATCAGTTAAGTGATTACAGCCTAGACTGGAGGGAAGCGAATTCCATCCAGTCTTTAGTACCTTGCGGTAAACAAAGGAAAAGGGAGGTGGCCACTGCTCGCCGGCCTCAACATTCTCTTAGCCAATCCGTTTACCACTCAGATTAAGCCACTCCTTACTGCTTTGTCCCTAATCTCGACAGCAGTATTTTTACAGTTTAGACAGGCGTTATGGCACTCTTTCCCATCATGGCTCTCCCTCTCCTCATCCCACGCTCTCAGGGATTCCCACGCTCGGGATATATCGGTATTGTAGCCCTGGTGCATTCACGCCATCTTCCCACACTCATCGAGTGAAAACCACGATGCCGGTCGTTAAAGAAACGGTGAACAGAGCGCCCCTGTCCCCTCAAACGGTTCCGGGAAACAAAAGGCGTTTGCGTGTCCTTGCCTCCCTCGCGTTCGGACCGTGCATCGCTGCGACTCGACCCTGCACCACAGTCAGCGAGCCGAAAGCACGGTGCCGGTCGTTAAAGTGATGGTGCACAAAGCGCCACTTTTCCCTTGAACGGCTGCGCGTTTGGCCCGCGCGTCACCGCCACTCGACCTTGACCCCGAGCCGGCCTCTGGGAAGCACAGCAAGGTCGCGTAACCGCAGCCACGGGGAGCCAGCGGAGGAGACAAGCTGCTCAAAGGAAGCCGTTTGCATTCCAGGGATAAGTGCACGGTCAAAGACCATGCAGAGAGAGAGCCGAGAAAGAAGCTTTGTATAACGTACATTGCCGCGCTGTCCATTCTGCACGATCGACTTATGAGCGGCAAAACATAACAGTCATGTTTCTAATATGCTATTCGAAAGTAACTTTGTGTATGCGACTTAAAGTGAGCTGGAGGATCTCAAATCTTTACAACTGCTTTCTTTCGTAATATTATAGAACTGTCGTTATTGGAGATCAGTCGTACATTTCAAGTCCTGAGGCATTCTGTGCAGAGTTTTGCGATTTCCTTAAAAATTGTAGGCCGCCCTAAACCTTCACTTAGGTGTCTGGTAATGGCACCCGCACGTTTTCTGGTGTATTCCTTGGCATAACATTGCGTTCCGTTGCACTGCCGAAGCGCGCAGAAGCTATGTAGAAAGAAGTCGAGATCTGCTCAGACAGCTGCCGCAGCAATCCCAGCTGCTCACAAGAGAAGCGTCCGCTCTTTCCTTCAGCCAAAACCACCAATATATATATATATACATATATATATATATATATATATATATATATATATATATATATATATATATATATATATATATATATATATATATATATATATATATATGTGCCTTTGTCTGAAGGAACGGTCCCCTTAAGTTGTAAGAACCACCTATTCCAAGATGTGGCACTTTTGTCAAGCTTCAGGTTATCAACCACTCTGAAGGTTTTTGTCGGATTGTAACCCTGCTCTTTTATGAATTATATATGTCAAACACTTTCGTGCGGAGCTTTGCCCCTTGACCTCATACGAGCGACCCAAGTCATGAAAAGCACGCTTTGTACAGCGGGCAGCTCTGTCAGATGTAAGGTCAAATAGCGACCTTAAAACCAACCGGAAAATCTATTCACGCGGTAAGGTACTCCAGTTATTGAAGCACAGCTGTTTCCAAATAAATCATAAGCCGAGCGCAGTTATCTCGGTCTCCGACCAAGAAGCGCCTGTGTCCTGAAGGCAGGGCGGAAACCGTACCACGCCCGATTAACCCACGCCATCGAACGCTGTTCTACATTGCACCGAACGGCCTCCCCAGTTTTTCACGCCTGCATTTCCTCATCAGAACATTGTTTGATTTCTTATCTGCTTTCCAAGGAGAGTGAAGTAATTATTCGGCCTGAACGGATTGCCGCCAGGCCGTCGAGGCTTCGAACCGCGCCAGCTATGGAGGACATGTATCCATTCTGCTGCTGCTGCTGCGATGTAATGTCAAAGCTGAAATTTGGGCTAGTTGGTCTTGACTTAAATACATAATATAGCGGAACAAAACAAGGACAGAGAAAGAAGCACACAAGCACACAGTAATGTCAGCCACTGTTCCCGTCGTCAGTAGTTGAGGTCCTGTCTTTCCAAGCCCTGCAAGTCAAGCAGCGCGTGAGCTTGCGTAAGACAAGTCCTTATCCTCAGCAGCGGCTGCCTACGACTTCGCACAGAAGAAATCAATAAATAAATTTCGCGACCTGCTCCGTACTGTGACAGTAGGTGACACGAAAGATGCCGTGGAACGGGCAGCAGCAAACGCGTAAAAAGCTAAATCTTTAGCAGGTGCGTCACATTTGTTGATACAAGTAATTACAGCTCCTTCTGGATTAGTCCTCGTGAATTTGAAATAAATTACGTTTCGAAGTCTGCAGGCGACGTACGATGAGTGTTTAGACAGTGCAGGTTTATTACAAACATTGTAGAAAATTACTTACAGAAATGTTACAGACCGCGAGAAGCATAAATCATGATCCGTGTGCGAAATTTGTACAGTGTAATATCCTCGCAAGATGGCCCTTAGGGTATACTGTGAATAAATAATTGAATGAAATGTCCTGTGAGAAACGCATGCGCACGCATGGCTGGACATAAGATAAATCATGAAGCTAAACACGTTTTCCAATCTCGGGGAGTAATGTGTAATGGCGGCCTCCAAAATTAATTAATATCTGGGGTTTCAAGTACCAAAACCACGATATTATTGTGTGGCATGCCGTAATGGTGGGCTCCGGAACTTTCCACCATATGGTGCACAGATATCGCAGAGTACACGGGTCTAGCATTTCGCCTCCATCAAAATAACACCGACGCGGCCGGGATCGAACCCGCGACCTTCGGCCGAGTGCACAACGCTTTCATGTAAGAAACGACCGTGTTTACGCATATATATATATATATATATATATATATATATATATATATATATATCCCAATAGGTTAAGCGCTCCTCCTTGTCGTCCGTGTCTTTTTTTTCCGCAGAAGTCTTTTGCAAAGACTTTGCGCTTATGTTATTTCTTTTTCTGGCTTGACTGACATGAACTGTCCTTAGGCGCGATCTTAAGTAGTTCTTTCATAGCTGTGATTTTCGCTCATTTTATTATCTGGGAAGCGGCAGCCAGCGCTATATAAAAGCATAAAAAGAAGCTACGTGCCGGCGTGCTGAGTAGGAATGAGTGAGTTATCTACAGAAGACACTTAATATGTACTGATGGGCTATAGTTCGTGGACCATGGTACCCCTCAACAACAAGCTCGTCCTTCTCTACCGTTCGGCGCACTCGAAACTTGTAAAGAGAGCGATTGCCCATTCATGCTCCCTTAGGGCCCTTCCAAAATTCTGTCCGCACGAATGTGAAGCCAGCTTCACTAAACAGGTGAGCCGCCTGAGGCACTCTGGGTATCCGTCAAATCTCTTGGTTTCGGTTGCAGAATGCTTGCACAAAAAGACCAGAAAGACAACTGGCGCCACAAGCAGGGACAGCCGGAGCACAGTGGTTCTACCCGATATGCACGCCATTTCACACAATCTGCGAAAGATAGGCCAAAAAGCCGGTGTTGATGTAGTGTTCTCGGCACCAGTGCGCTTGTCGGGCCTGTGCACAAAGGTGAATGGTACAGAGAAGCACACGCACCCGTGCGCAATCAAGCACCGTAACCCCTACGTCACTTGCACGGATTTGCAAGATCCCTTGGTCTGTAACAAGGTTTACATTGGTCAGACGGGCAGGTGCCTGAACACGCGGTTGACGGAACACAGCTATCACTTCTCGGCTAAAGAGTCTGGACATTTGGCCGTTCATTGTAGGGACTGTGGCTGTGCTCCCACTCTGACAGGAACGGAGGTCGTGCACAAGGAACGCAAGAAAGAAACAAGAGAGACACTCGAGGCCATGGAAATCGATAAATGGGAAGAGAAATGTGTCAGTTGCCCGTCGGTATCATTCTCCAAGAAAGCGCGCCGATACCTTGGTCTATAAGCGCATATGGCTTGCAATTTTTATCAGAAACACGTCATATATGTGCAGTTTGTTTTCGTGGTCTTGATCATCTCCACTGCTGTCACGGCGCATGTTATTCCATATAAGGCGGGTCTGTCGACAAGCATCAGTTGAAGCACGCTGCTTGTGTTCGCGTCACTTTATGTGTACGATTGTGTCCTTTGTGCGCTGCTTCATCAAATACAAAAGGCATTTCTTTCGTAAAATGAACCAATAAATACACAGACTGCCGTACTGGTCCGAGGGCGATTGAGCACCAATGATTTTTAAAAAGAGGGACAGCACTAATAGCATATGTCGTTCCCCGTACTCTCGAGTAGCCAGGAATAATTTTTCGGTAACGAGATTTAGTTGAAATATTTGATAACCCTAGAAGTGCTCGCCTAATTACCAAAGGTGGTATTGGGAACCCCAGATATTATTAATTATCGAAAGTGCTCCGAGCCAATGCGCTTTCGTGGCGGATTGCGCAACCGCGGCAATCTTTCCTGATCGCGCACAGCGACGTACGCAATGCATCCGCCTGCAGCAACCGCGGATAGCCGTGACTCATCCGCAGTCGGCGAGAAAGCAATCCAACGCGGCACGCATAAAAAATCAGCGAGCGAGAAAGAGGACACTGTCTGGTCAGCAAGAGAATGACCCACATTCGTGCTATCACACGGCGTCGCCTTGAGACGCGCCGAGAAGCGAGGTACCAGCTCCACACCTGTACGGCGTTATGTGCGCTTTGTTGATGCGACGATGAACAATTATCGCTGATCCCTTTGTGATGGGTTGGAAGCTTTAAACGACCCACTAGTTACGTAACTGGCATTGTGTGACGCCCGGTCGCTATTTCACTCTCCCACAAAGATATATGACATGCGTTAACACGAGAAAGAGAGAGGGGGAAAGAACTTCATTGAGACCCTGAGGAAATGGATCATGGGGGCCTTATGGGCTTCCTTGGCAACCAATACAAATGCACTTGCGAGGAACCCACTACGCTATAAATCATCACAATTTTTGTGAAGTAGGGAAGCAGCCACTATGCCACTTTTCGTCATTCTGCGGAGAACGTGGTACCCGCTAAATACTTGTAAGGCATTATGTGCACTTTGTTGGTGATGTGACTGATGACAATGAAGAATTATCGAAGAGCACTTTGTAATGGGTTGGAAGCATCCAACAACCCACTCGTTGCGCAATTTGCATTTGGTGACGCCTGGTTGTTATTTTACTATTCTACATGAAGCCTGTATAGGGTATTTTTGCAAAGCTGTTTCAAGCAACGGCATGGCTCTGAGGTAGAATACTGGCCTCCTGCGCAGAGGGCCCAGGTAAGCGATTACGGACACCGGCGGCGGCGGACAACTGCGGCGCCAAAAGCGGCCGTTGAAATGATCTCATAACAGCTGTAAAAAAATCCACTACGGCGTGCCTCATAATAACATAGTAGTTTCGGCAAGAAACACGTGAGCAACTATTATTACGGTTGAGCGAGTTGCCACTCGACAGTGTTAGCGGAAGCATATATCTTGCGCTTCAGATATAGCAAACCTTGCGACAGCCGCCAATAAATGTGGCCCAGTGCTTGCAACTGCAACCAATACAAAAGACGTGATTGCTGACATTTTTCAACAGACGTCTTGGTAGATTTGTGGCATCACAGTTTGCAGCAACACGTGGACAGCTTGGCTTTGTTCTTCATGAGCACGTATCTTATGCAAACAGCGCGAGTGGGTGACAGAACTGCCTCGTCGATACGTTCGTACTAGGTCACTTGACATCCCTTTGTGAATAAAGCAGATTTATGCACATTACAGAAAATAAGTAACCAATTACAATTTCAGTTACCTCCTTTAAATTATAATTGATGAGAGTGATCAATTACAGCCCCAGAAATGTAACTGAGCAATTAGAGAGATGCAATAGATTACTTCTGCGTTACTTTCCTTTAAAAATTTGTTGCCGTAAAACAACAACACAAGTTTACTGCGACTACAGCGAAGTACTTTGGCTTGCATGATAGAGAGATTGCTGGAGGCTTGCGTGAAGGCTTACTGTGGCTTCTGTGATATGATTTTACACGCTGTTAACTGGCGCTCTAGTGAAACTAGTGTTAACTGTAGTGAAAACACGCTGTTTTTACGGCGCTCCCTGGCCAAGCATGGCCCTTGCGCCATTAAAACCCGCATATCATAATCATCATCTTCAACTTTCAATAGAAGTTTCAAAGCCGTCGTCGCTGATGCCACACGAAGACGACAGCGGCGAGGGCCATGCAGGAACGCGGATTGAGATTGAATGCGGTGGAATGAGGAACGCGCGCACACACATTCGACAGTGCAACCGGTGTCACAGTTGGAAAAATTGAAACTGATGCACAAATTGGTGCATTTTTCGCAGCTCTAACGAGCAATAAACACCTCACACTTTGTAAATTCCTCACAATGTGTACATTGCAAAAGTGCGCAATATATTCTTTATTTTCAAGCAATAAAAGTGAACAGCGCTGGCTGAGCGATACCTCACTTCCGGTAGCAGAAATGTTTGATGTACGACGCTGCATTCGGCGCGCAAACCACCTTCGGGAACAAGTTTAAATATAGCTCGGTGTCCCGTATATGCTCGGTGCCTCTGGAAACTCTGTATAGTTACAGAGTTTCCTACAAGTATGATTAGGAAACTCTATGCCTATAGCCTCTGCGCTGACGCGTTTGGGCGAGTAAAGCGAGCACGCAGCAGCTACCAGCTGCGTTGGTTGCTCGCGCAAAAGAAAGCAAGCGTTGGACCAGTAAAGCGCTAATACAAGAAACGCCTCACCACTTTGTCTTCTGTGGGCACGAAGGACGTGGCTTGGCCATGACGCTAGCCAGGGCTCTGTTCTGCGCTCTGCAGGTCAGTTCTAACAATTGTCCGAATACATCTCGCTATATTACCGCTGCCTGTGACGAGTGTCAGCTGCAAGGGTTACCACGTGCTTCGCGGCGAAGTGGCAACAAAAAGAAATGGAGGACGCGTTTGGAGGGCAAAATGCAAAAATTATTTCTTCCTTAAAGCAAAAAATGATTTGATTAGACTTTCTGCATTACTTAACGACAAAATCTTCTATCAAACACCGCATGACGAGGATTTTTACTTGGACCGCATCAGTATGAAAAATACGGTCAAACATGCGACAAATCGCATATTTTCTCTAATTTCACAATTTTTTTCTGGAATATCCGAAGTCTATTTTACCCCTGAACATTTTTCTATGAAAATACACTTTCCTGAAAATCAGACTATTATTAAGATAGTTAAGGAGAATTCTAGGTAGCTCAGAAAAAAATCACGAACATTGAAGATTTTTGTAGTTTTCGAAGAGACGTAACTGGTAGTGAAACATAAACATTTCGGAATTAACAAATAGGACAGCTAAACAGAACATCTGCGATAGCGCAAGCGCGGTTTAGAAGCTCAACATACAAAAATAGACTTTATACACATTTTTTAATTAGGCACAGTTTAACAAATGCAAGCGAACTTCGAGGGGGCGCCATGATCGTCAAAATTTTTTTCGTGCAAAAATGTTTTGCGACAATACTCTATGTGGCACAGGAAAAAGGTACAAATTTTATCAGCGAAATCTGTGATGTGCGAGCGCCACGTCTGGGACGCTTGGCATGGAATGACCCATATGTGTGTGTGTGTGTGTGTGTGTGTGTGTGTGTGTGTGTGTGTGTGTGTGTGTGTGTGTGTGTGTGCGTGTGTGTGTGTGTGTGTGTGTGTGTGTGTGTTTCGGCGTATATATATATACGCCGAAACAAAGGCTCTGCCCGAAGGCAGTGCCGCTGAGGTAGCCAAGTTTTTCGTTGGGAACATCGTCCTTCGTCATGGCGCCCCAGAGGTACTTATAACCGATAGAGGCGCGGCCTTTACTGCTGACCTAACTCAGGTGATCCTGAGGTACAGCCAGACAAGCCACCGCCGGAGAACCGCCTACCACCCACAGACTAACGGCCTTACCGAGCGTCTAAACAAGACAATCGCCGACATGCTGGTAATGTACGTCGACGTCGAACAGAAGACGTGGGACGCCATCCTTCCGTACGTGACCTTCGCGTACAACAAGGCCGTACAAGAAACGACGCAGATGACGCCATCCAAGTTGGTCTATGGACGGAGCCCGGCCACGACGCTCGACGCCATGTTACCAAACGTGACCGACGAGGAAAACATCGACGTGACCACCTACCTACAGCGCGCCGAAGAAGCACGACAGCTCGCCCGCCTACGAATCAGGAACCAGCAGACGACTGACAGCCGCCGCTACAACTTTCGACGACGCCACATGGAATACTGATGTAATCAGGGTTCTTCCCAGAGGACCGGAGCCAGCCAAAGTCCCGGGGAGATGTCGAGGAGAGGAGCCCGGAGCTGTTAACAGTAACGTTTATTACATATTTACAGGTAGCGTGTTGCTACATGATGGGGTTAGCATCATGGAAGCTCTCGAGGGGAGCTTCTCGTAGATTGTGAGAGCTTGAGAGAACTTGTCGGGAGCTACTCGCAGCTTGTGAGAGCTTGAGAGAACTTGTGAGAGCTTGTCGGGAGCGCATCGGCGCTCGCATTTTATGTCCTGGCCTTCCCAGGGTTCCCTGTAGGAAAAAACAATGGAGGCCAGGACAGTCCAATGAAAATTTCCATCTTCACCTCCGCCCCCAAAAGGGAAAGGTGAAACGCCGCCTCCTTCCCAACCCACGAAAGGAGAAAGAGGCACATCCAGTTCGTCCCATGGCGAGGGAAAAACACTGCCCACCGCGCACACACGGCACAGCACGAAGACGTTGAGTCTTACGTGGAAGTCAATTTCGTAGTCTGTTGCAATGATGGTTATGCGCGAAGCAGACCACGAATTGTGGAAACAACGGCAACAAGGCGCCACGGAGAACGTGGGAAATGCATCCGCAGACGGTTCCCAGACGCTGGGCCCTTTGTCCGGGGCACCTTGACGACAAAGCAAGCCGCCTCGACGGCCAACAACTCTTCCTAAACTGTCAGTCGGTCAGGCGTGCCCAAAGGGTTTTACGAGGGGCGCAGACAACCTGAGAATATTAGACGAACGACCTTCGTGTTGTCGCCGCTCTTGGGGCATCTCTGGAACCGCTGACCCGGAAGAAATCAGGGTAGTCTTAGCCGCAACGTCTCATGCGTCAAAGCGGCGCCAAGCCAGGCAGGCCGATCATAACAGCCCGTCCACCGTCACAGGAGGTCTCGAAGGGGTTGCAGCACCAAAGCACTCCGCAGAGACCGTAGATCTGCTCCCTTGTAGACGTTCACGCAGGCTGCACCAATCTCTGGACCTGAGCCATGGCCAGCAAACGCCAGAACGAACCACGCAAGACCCGAGGCACAACAAACATAGGGCACTCAACTGACCTCGAGAAATGCCAGGTTACAGTTTTGGTAAACTCCCTAGAATTTACAATTGGTGCGCTCACTCGTGAAAAACAAGAATCAGATAACGAAGCCATAAGAAACTCAGACCTACTATGTGCGAAGCAAATCAACAGCCTAACGTTTTGTATCATTTCCCAGAGAGATTCACAGCGTTCAAGGCACGCAGGTGCTACGGGCGAAACAAAACGAAATGAGGTAGTTAATGAATTACGCCTCTCACAGTATAAGTAAAACTCAAAATCAAACTTGCGCGTATGAAAATAGAACAAACAGAGAAACAAAAAACCTACACTACACTGATGCGCATACTAACAAGTGTGCTGCAATTTACACAAGGTTTATACAGAGGCTTTTACCCTCAGCCTACTTCTCTGTTAAAAATCAACTTGCGCAAAACCCTCTACTCGGGTGTTAGGTTTCGCTAAATGTAAGCAAACACTCAGTTCAACAAGTATCTTAATGTCTGCAGTTATCACCAGGAAGAAAATAAAAGTTACAAAAATCGACATATTCCTTGCTCATCTGCAGACACGCGAACATTAAAAGCAAAACAATTCAAAACTGGATACAAGAGAAATTCTTGGTAGCCTTACACTGTCCGAACATTACGCGGATAAAACAAAATCAACAAAAGCAAAAACCTACACTTCACTGCAAGAACAGAAGGTTTAAACAGAGGTTTTTACCTTCAGCCTACTTCTCTGTTAACATCACCGCAAAACCCTCTACTCGGGTGCTAGCTTTTGCAAAATGTAAGCAAACAAGCAGTTTAGCAAATATCTCAATGTCTGCAGTTAAGATGAGGAGGAAAATAAAACTTTCAAAAATCGACACAGTCCTTGCTCATCGGCAGACATGCAAACGTTAGACAGCTAAACAAAACAATAATAAATCTGGATACAAGACAAATTCTTAGTATCCTTCGTGACACTGCGTAATTTAATGCGGCACCCTTTCAGACGTGCTCTGGGGGGACGCGCATACCACAGTTGTCGATGGGCCAGATCGCGACGGAGGGACAAAAAGCCACCTGTCCGAAGCACACAGTGGCGGTGACCTTTGTTCCGCGGGCTCCGAACTCAGACAAAGAGGCACCCGGACTCTTAAGCTTCCTCATTGTGGGCCTCCCAGAGCAGCGGTCACCCTCTCGCAAACTTGGGGGAGGACCTTTGTCGCTACAGTCGCGTACGCACCACCTCGCTTTGCTCCACCGTTTAGCCTTCCAAAAAGATGATGAAACCAGGCGACCACTTCGGCGTCTCTTTTTCTTGGCCCTCGCGACACGCTTTATGCCTAATCTCGATTTGTGCGAGACCCGCAACTTTTGACTTTTAGAGAACTTTTTCGGGGTTTCCAGCCTCCGCTCGAGGCAACTTGGACCTTTCCCCTTTCCCCGAAGTTTTCGCTGGCGCCTTTTTCTTTCGGGGCGGCACGGAACGCTCCCCGACTCGGCAATAATACTCAGAAGTACATTGCTCAAAACTCCAGGCGGCTCAACTGGCTTATCCTCGGCGTTATTTCTAGCTGTCTGCACTTCAGAAACAACGCTACAATCGACACTTGCTAAACCAGCCGGCTCGCCATTAGATGTCTCTCCTTGATGAGAGTCATCACCTCGCGCTAATCTAAGCGCTTCATCACCTCGCGCTATGTTGAGCGCCCCTCCCTCTCGTGGTAAGGTAAGCGCCTCATCATCTGAACTTTTACAGTCTGCTTCATTAGCGCTTTCTGCTTTCGGAACCTCATGAGCAGACTCACAGGCCATCGGATCCGTCATAGCTGCCGCCGATTCGTCACCAAAACAAAGGCCTTTCGAAAGCATATCCACGTCATTCTGAGAGGGATAATGCTCGGGCAGGTTTTGGGACACCAAAGTTTCCGTGGCGAGCAGTCTGAACGGTCCCTCACTCTCAACGCGGGCTAATGGCAAACACACACTTTCATTTTCAACTACTTGCCATGCACACGGGCGTTCCCCTGTGGTCACCTCATTTTTCAAAGAGTACGGATGTACACTATCAAACGTTGCGGCAGAGTCCCGCGGTACGTTTTCCTCAACTAATTCCTGAATGGGGGGCTTCAATTGTTCCAGATCATTGTCGCTGCTGTCCCCAAAACAGAGAACATTCCTAGGCTTGCGGCAGCCGATTGCGATGTGACCTAGCTCTTTGCAACGGTGGCATACAACAGGCTTCCCAGCCTTAAACGCCTTTTCTTTCTTTCGATCTTCTGAGTGGCTCACTGTAGACGTGGACTTAGCAGGACTGCCTTTCTTTTTCTTATCTGAGGGTGCTATCTCGTTATTCGGGTTACTTGATGCCTGATAAAGTGCTAAAGCCAAATGCCTTTTCTCATTTATCCTGTCTTCTTCAGCCCATCTTTTGTTCTTCTCAACTTCCTCCCAGCACTCCTCAATTTCATCATCCTCCGCCCCGCATTCCTGAATAGCCTTAATCAGCTGTGACTCTCTCTCTTCTCTCCCAACCTTAATTCCCAGCTCTTCACACAGTAGTAAGAGGTCTGGTCTCTGTAGCTTCTTTACCAACTCCATGGTCTTCACGAGTGAGGACTTTCTACCCGCCGTGACGTTAGGTAGCGAACAAGCGAAGCCTAGACGCACGGTAAAACACTGCCAGTTTTAGAACATGAAAGCTAAAATGGTGAATAGCTGTGACGTATGGTAGCGGTACAACGATGCCTATACGCACAGAAGATTACACACAGATTTAGAAAACTTCAAAAGCTAAAACCTGGCAAAACTCAAAGAAAGTCAAGCACTCACCATATCGTTGAGGCCCGAGTCAAGCATGGGTCATCCCGTTGCTGCTAACCAGTTGATGTGTTCCAGTTGTCTGCAGCATCCCACCGCTGCCACCAGTTGATGTAATCAGGGTTCTTCCCAGAGGACCGGAGCCAGCCAGAGTCCCGGGGAGATGTCGAGGAGAGGAGCCCGGAGCTGTTAACAGTAACGTTTATTATATATTTACAGGTAGCGTGTTGCTACATGATGGGGTTAGCATCATGGAAGCTCTCGAGGGGAGCTTCTTGTAGCTTGTGAGAGCTTGAGAGAACTTATCGGGAGCTTCTCGGAGCTTGTGAGAGCTTGAGAGAACTTGTGAGAGCTTGTCGGGAGCGCATCGGCGCTCGCATTTTATGTCCTGGCCTTCCCAGGGTTCCCTGTAGGAAAAAACAATGGAGGCCAGGACAGTCCAATGAAAATTTCCATCTTCACCTCCGCCCCCAAAAGGGGAAGGTGAAACGCCGCCTCCTTCCCAACCCACGAAAGGAGAAAGAGGCACATCCAGTTCGCCCCATGGCGAGGGAAAAACACTGCCCACCGCGCACACACGGCACAGCACGAAGACGTTGAGTCTTACGTGGAAGTCAATTTCGTAGTCTGTTGCAATGATGGTTATGCGCGAGGCAGACCACGAATTGTGGAAACAACGGCAACAAGGCGCCACGGAGAACGTGGGAAATGCATCCGCAGACGGTTCCCAGACGCTGGGCCCTTTGTCCGGGGCACCTTGACGACAAAGCAAGCCGCCTCGACGGCCAACAACTCTTCCTAAACTGTCAGTCGGTCAGGCGTGCCCAAAGGGTTTTACGAGGGGCGCAGACAACCTGAGAATATTAGACGAACGACCTTCGTGTTGTCGCCGCTCTTGGGGCATCTCTGGAACCGCTGACCCGGAAGAAATCAGGGTAGTTTTAGCCGCAACGTCTCATGCGTCAAAGCGGCGCCAAGCCAGGCAGGCCGATCATAACAATACCAACCCGGTGACCGCGTATGGGTATGGACGCCAATACGCCGACGGGGACTTAGTGAGAACCTTCTTCAACGATACTTCGGACCGTACAGGGTACATGGACGCCTCGGCGCACTCGACTACGAGGTTGTCCTTGACGGCATTACGAACTCTCAGCGGCGCCGCGCGCGACCTGAAGTCGTCGATGTCGTGCGCCTCAAGCCATATTACGCGCGTTAGTGAATCTGAGGACTGTACTTTTGCTTCATTATTGTACTTTCTTGCTTGTGCCTATTGTTTATTGTACTTTCTTGCTTTATTCTTGTTATTTACTTTTGCATGCAATGGACCCCCCCCCCCCCGGTGTTCTGTTTTAAGCATCGGGACATTGCTTATTTCAGAGGGGGGCATTGCCACGTGCGTTTCTTATTTTCACTGTTGCTGTATTCGGTTTTCGCCCAGAAAACAGTCAGCAACGCTCAGCGCAAACCGCGCCTCATTGTTCGAGTAGCTTCGCGATTATTGTAGATCCTTTTGTTAAGATTGCACGCATGACGCGAACAATCGAGCTTATTCTAGAACTTGCGCGACAACCAGCGATAACGCTGGAATATTCGACGGCATGCGTATAAATGCCGACGCGCTTCACCGCTTGTCACTTGTTCGACGGACGACGCTCTGTTCGCCGCTATCAGTGGATAACGTGTGTATTGCTGTGAATTAACTTTCCTTCTCTCGGCCACAAGTTCGGCCAAACAAAGAGTTTCATCTTGGACACGGCGCCTCCGGTATATATATATATATATATATATATATCGCAATGGTTCACAACATTATAGAAAAACTGCAGTTAGGCTTAAGTAGCATACACTTGCACAGCCATACATATGCATGGTATGGACGTAATCGAATTGGAAGCAGCACTATTAAGACATTAACCATATCATTCAATGTAATTTCGCTAATGTCTAAAAGCTGTTCGCTAATCTTCGCGCTTTAGATGAAGGTAGCAATGACTGCACCTTTTTCTTTTCCGTTATCAGTTTTACACTTTTTTCCACATATGCAGGTTTGCATCTATTACATTTTCTCTTGTTTGCTCTTAGTCGAAATAGTGTTTCTAGCGCGTTATTATTAATATTATTATTATTATTATTATTATTATTACTGTTAAGTTGTCAACCACAAGTCTTGTTCAAGAATGTAAGAATTTTTGGTATTAGAAGCGTACTACATTCTTTTTTATACTCATATTTGTGTTTCCAACGTTGTTTGTAAAGCCCTCCGGCCCCTCCAAGTAAATGCGCCAATGTAAACGTTGAAGCCACAAATTACCTTTGAAAAAATGTGGGCGATTAGAACGTTCCACTACCCCGAATTGTTTCCTTCCATCGTTCCGTGTTCTGATTGGTCGAAAATATTTTGGGTCATGCACACAGCACCTTCTCGTAACGCGATGCCACAAATGAAGCAAAAAATCCACGCCATATCCACGAAGTGAATGATGATTGTGGACCTGGCTCGGAGATAATCGGGTAAACCGTGAATGCTCCGTACAAGCCTTCTACTGTCATATAAAGGCGTCACACATTGTTACAGTAGCGATTGTGGTCAGGTTGTTGTCTAACCACAAGCGGTCGCAGACCTTGAAGCTGTGGCCCAACGAGTGGTCGAGGAAATAGCGCTCGAAGCGCGCGTCGGCGCCACCAACTTCAGGTAGCGACCGCTTTCGGCTCTTGGCCGCTGCATCCCGCGCCCGTACCTCTTCCGCCACTGCTTCTTGCCGCCGCTTCCGCGCTGCTTCGGCTTCGTGGGCTTGTATCTCGGGGTCCGCACGACGCTGACGTCTCTCTGCGGCCTCGCGAGCTCTCACCGCAGGGTCTTGGCGGCGAGCCCGCACTGCTACCGCCTTGCGAGCCCTCCGCTCCGCCGCCTTGTCTTCTTCGTTCATCTTATTAGTATCGAAGCGCACTGCCGGAGTGGAGCGAGCACCGCATGCTACATTTGGCTATGCCATATGTGCCTGCGTTAATGCCATCATCAAGGCGCTCGAAGAACAAGAGGAAGAGTACTCTTTCGCGCGAGCTGCGCCTTTAGCAGCCGCCTCTGGAGCTAAGGTTACTCGTACGGCGCGGGACTTTGCCCCAGCTTAAGAACCTGGCGAGCCAGCTCCTACAATGACCCATCGCGTAATCACCACTTATGCGTGAGTACGTAACAAATAAGAGAATAAATTATTTTCAGTACGGCATATTGCTGGCTATTTGTTCTTGCAGTCGTCCAAATTTTCGGTGTGCCTAAAATTGCCTGCTTGTTTCGGGACGTCGCAAATCTGTGAAATCTCGCGGCGTTAAAATGCCGTGTGCACACGAAACAGCGCATTGCTATGCTGAACAATACCTAAACTTTTTTGCAATAGCCGGATAGTGTCTCATTGTGAAGGCAATTCAAGAAGGCTTCGTGCTTCTTTGCCATCGGAGTTGTATTTTGCGCTGTACAAGTCACTTCAAGATGAAAGATGAATCAAGACCATTTAGCCCGGCTCTCAATTCAGTCTCCTTAGTCCAAAAAACTGTGGACCTTGACCATTACCCTGGTCCGGCACATCAAATTGCGGGCCAGCTTGAAACCTGCGCTTTTTAATCTGCTCGAGTCCACTGCCTTATTCGTCGTTGCAAGTCGCCGCGATCCTTGCAAGCTGCCATATCATAAGCAAGGTGAAGAAGGTTAATCGGCAATTAAAGCGGAAACCCTTTTTAACACGAAGGTGTTTTATGCCGGGTTCCGCCAAGACTGTCATGACGTATTTCCGTCACGGAAATACGTCAGCAAAATGAACGCCATCAGATGGCAAAGGCAAAAACTAGAAGAAAAAGTTGCGTTGACAGGAGTTGAACCGACGACCTCTCTGTCTGCGACGATGGCTGGCGGCGTGTTTTAACCCACTGCGCTACCGCAAAACACATGAAGGAAGCAACACGAACGCGCCTTTTATCTCTCACATTTTCCTCTCACAGTGCTATTGGTTCGCGGGGTGGTGTCTCCGTCTGGACGCGGTAGAGGGAAGAATACGCGGCCTCTGCGATTAGCTCCGGTGACGCGCCGCTGTTACGACCGTCCCATTTGGCGCGGTTTCAATAGGAGGAGAGTAATTTCTTCAATGCTGTAACACACCGCGATGTGGCGGCTTTGGCCCTAGCCTCGCTCGTAGCATCCATCCATATTAAATTACACCATCTCCCGCTAAAGGGGACCATGAGGCGATGCGAAGCCGAAGCACTTGCACGATCGCGTTCCGTTGGCGTTTGTTGGGCATGCTACCGACCTCGCGTCGCGGAACGCGAAGAGGGACGCTACGCGCGTAGTATCTTCCATCTAGCCTGGCCGGTCATATCCAGCTTTTGTGGACACATCACAGCCAGCGCCCCTGGCGGCCCCGGCGCGAAGCTAGCGCGTTTTCAATGGAACTGGCGAGTTTTTCCCGAATAATTAAGTGTAGAGGGTGAATGTTGAAAAACGCAGACCACAGAGCGCTTCTGGGAACCTAAACGCACGAGAGGACTGCAGCGATTATGTTGCAGTAAGCTTCAATTTGTTCCCAGAGCAGTTAAAGGTTGTACAATGGGAGTCTATGGAAACGGCGAAAAATGTGGCCCGTTTTTCAAGACAAAAACGGTCACTGTGGTAAAACTAAGCAAGTTATGTTAATGGTCAGGAAATCACATGTAGTCCTGACACTCAGCTTTCGTTTGAAGCCATTCTCAACTTTTCGCAATTGGCGTAACATTGTTCCCTAACGCGTTTTTTGAAACGCGGTCCTTCAAATGCTTGTAGTATATTGATAAACCCTTGCTTATCACAGGCGGCACGGCGTCGTCCGTGGCCGAGTGAGTTAATCGTTCGCTTTCGAAGCGCGACATCACCGCGTCGTCATAGGTTCGATTCCCGGCGTCGGATCAGCTGTATTTTTTTTTTCAGCCCGTGACTTAGTTTCACACAATCCCTCAAGATGTCGCCGCAAAAACAAAAGAAAATAGTTTTCGTTTCGGTTTCGGTTTTTTGACTGCAATCTTGAGCTGTCGTTTCTCTTTCTTTTTATTTTATGACCTTTTAGTGTATGTTTAAAAACTCCACGCGTATCAGATCGTTCAGATCTACATTTGTAATTCTTACTTTATCATTTTATAACGTCCTAAGGAACAGAACGAACGCTCAAGTTATGGTGAACAAAGCTCTTTAAAACTTTCGTACGCGTATTGCGGTGGAAACTTTTTCTCCGTTCTCATGATTTCGTTATGATATTCTGAGGTACCTACAATTCAGCAACGTAAAGGAAACGAAGTAAGCTTAGAAAAACGAGGCGTAGTAATGAAATGACAATGTTAGACGTTTTTGCTGTTGCTTTTTACTTTAGGGCTAAGGCAAGTGTCTGTCGTAATCTTAACGAAGGAAGGGCAATTGTTCGAGGGATTCTTTTCCTTGTTAGACACAACTAATGAAACGAACAGATCATTACGCCAAGCAAGGGATAGGAAACACTATTTAATTTCTTTTTTTTTCAAAGAAATCAAAATCGCTATCTGGATAGGCATCAGCGGACGGCTCGTATACCCTACATGCTGCGCTATCAACGCAAAGAGACTGTGCGAAATCCCCTTTCCTACCTGGAATGGCTGTGTTCTTTTAAAGCACCATTTTGCAGAGTTACGCGAGGCTAGATCTAGGAGAGTTAGCGTCGAGCCTTATTTCATTTGTTGCTATCGCACTCTTTGCATCGCCCTTGCGGTGAAACTGGGATTTTTATCCACCTCTTGTCATATCTATCGTCCTACGTCAAGAGAAAAAGACCAGCATGCCTTCTCCTTTAAAATGACAAAGCACTGTGCGCTGCATCGGATAGGTCCGTGTGGATCAAATTTTTGTGGAAGTCCAGGTACTGGTGCTGCCATTTACAAAACGAAAATCCTGTGATTCAGTCGCTTTTCTCACGCACTCGCAGCCGACCTCAACGTACCGCAGTCATTTTAAACATCTATAAATAAAATGTGCGCAGCTTGTACTAGTTGCGTAAGGCTGGAACCGTCAACGGAGCTAGTGTTCGATCTAGCTTCTAAGGTTTTGCTAGTAATACCAAGCTTTTGCTAGAGGTGCAACGTTTTTGCTAGTAGTACTAGGATATCGTTAGGCTTGGATGTTCTATTCTTCTCAGGTTTCGGCCGGTTCCCCACACTACGCACTTGTTGCGTGGTTCTGAAGGAGAAATGTCGCGTCACTAGTAGTTACGTGATGGGATTTTAGTCACGTGAGAGAGAAAGTACAACTTTATTAGAGTCCAGTGCAGACTGAGGTTGCCCCGCGCCACCCGGATGTTCCGAAGTTTTTGGCGGAAACATGTCACATCAATAGTTACGTGGCGTTGCGGGATTTTAGTCGCGTGACTAATTACGTGATCTTACTTGATTTTCAGTCACGTGACTAGTTGTTACGTGATTATAGTTACGTAAGGAGATGTTGTGCGATGTTACGTGATTTTAGTCATGCGGCAATTGCAGGCCTGGTGTACAAAAGATTGTAGTCACAGGAAACAACAACCCATCATCGATATCGCATATGTTTCACGATCACGAGAAATTAACTTTCGTTGCTCTAAAGAGCAAGCGAAGCTGCACCCATGCACTTTTTATCACGTTTCAAAGTTCCTTGGTCTTCTACGATATTTCTGGAATTTTTTGCATGCTTCACTTGCTCTATTCTTTTTCTTTTCTGGTGAAAAGCGTATCTATATGGCTGTAAGCTCGAAAATAGTTGTAAGTTCAGCGCTGTGTGTGTGTTCCAATATCATCCTCGTTTCTTACGGTGTGAAACATCGAATTATGCTCTTCAGTGCATTTTTACAGCGCAAACAGAAAGCAGCCGTTTTCACTTTGCATTCCGTTCCTGCTCTTTGGAATGTAGGGACACTTGCAAGAAGCTTTGCAAGGAGCGTTTGACCGTAAGATCTTGATAATAGCTATCGTATCACGTGCCAGCCGCCGCGCGCTGTGGCTGAATGGGTTGATAGTCCGTGCTGGCTGTTCGCGCGTAATCGCTGGGGCGCGGGTTCGAATCACAATGCGGTTTTTTCTTGCTCACTTTTCTGTCTCTCTCAGAATTGCTTAAGTTTGCCGCGGTGGTACAGCGGTTACGGCGCTCGGCTATTGACCCAAAGGGCACAGGTTTGAGGGGGGCTCCTGCATTTTCGAACGAGGCGAAAATGCTAGAGGCTCGTGTACTTGGTCTTAGATGCACGTTACGAACCTGAACTGGTCGAAATTTCCGCAGCCCTCCTCTACGGCACGACTCAAAGATATTATGGTTCTGGCACGTAAACTCCAGCAATTTTTATTACAAGTGCAATGCTACTGAATAGTTTAGTGCCTTGTTTTCACGCTGGACCATTTCACCCAAGATATTTGCTGCAGTTTCGGTTTTGCTCCTGTAAATGGAGCAAGTAAACTTCTCATGTTTATTATACCACGCAAACCATTACTTAATAACTATAAAAAGGAACCCAGATTTTAGTTAACCTCAGCCATAAGAAGGCAATACGCAACGAAACCAAGGCAAGCATGAGGGCAGCCATTTGTAATATAATGAAGCGTTTTGAAGAAGTACTCTACTATTAGTGACAGACGCAGAAACGTAACCAGGAATAGTAGAACCAACGCAAAGCTTGTATTGTCGAATCGTCGCCTTTTTTCTAAGGGAGCAGCGTTCTCTGCTTGTGGAAGTAGTGCCGCTCTTTGCATTACATTTACTACCCCTCCGAAAAAGAGCCACCCTGGCTAATTACGGACAGCTGCACAGTGACAGCGAAGCTTTATCATGTCCATATGTAGAATCTCATGCCTAGTTATTTGATTACAATAAGTCTCAAGCGACTTGACAACGCATATCAAGTACGAGGTTTGCTAGAGCACACGGTACGGGCCGTGGTACTTCGGAAGAAGCTTCATAGACCGACCGGGGCCACCTAGGAGTCCAGAGCCCAGGCCCGTAGCTAGGGGGTATGCCCCAGGGGCCCGCCTCCCCTCCCAAATGTTTGACGGAGGGTGTGTTTTACTGACAATAATAATGAGAATAGGTATTTTTCTCAGACAGTCAACGCCTTCAGCAAGTGCCCCCCTCCCCCCCCCTCCCCCCCACCATCGCCCTTCGCTTGACTGCCGCAGGCCGGCGGCCACGGCGGCGGGGACTGTTGTGCGCGGAACACACGGCGAAACTGTAGGCAAGCAGACGCGAAAACGCGACAAGCGCGGCCGCGCGCCGTTGCCATGGCAACGACGGAGAGATCTTCCACCGGCTGCTTTGCTCCTGGCTTGCGTTTCCTTTATCGAATTCTCGGCGCTCGCCACTTTCCTACGAAGAATGCTCATAACGTGCATGCCATTCGTGACCTGGAAGTGCCGGGCGCGCGGCGATAATACAATCGAGAAGCATGCAAGATATCAGGACTATTTTATGAGGCGAAACGACACCCTTTCAACACGTTCTTTAGTGTACGCTGCTTTCCTGATCGGCATAGGTATTTCATCGCGAATATCAGCAGATGACACACTGCCTTTGTCGTGCAGCAACGCCACTTTACGCAATTGAAAGAGTAATCACTAAGAGATAAGTTCAGGCATGGCACATGCATTTCGTCTTTACTGCTGACTTTTCCGGAACAGGTACCCATGTTAGCAGCAATGTACAACAGAGCGAATGAAAACAGCGAGGAAGAAGACTTCAATACTAACAGCGCTTTTCGCATTACAGTTCTGCGACCGATCAATGGCCACATATTCGATGCTCACTAGATTGCCCTCCTCACTGTGTCCAATGATGGGTCCATCAAGCTATACGAACAGATCAAGCTCGCCTTGCTTGTTCGCCTCAGGTTTACGACTAACGTGTGGCTGCTGCACCATATATGTATATATATATATATATATATATATGGTGCAGCAGCGACACGTTAGTCCGAAACCTCGCGGGCTTTCTTGATTAACTGAAAAAAATGAGCGCGCAATTAGCACGTTGCTGAAGGTAGCGCAGTCACATGCCATTTGAACATGCCTACATACGCCTCATTGACATTTTGACAATTAGGTGAGTACTTGTCGAGTTAGACCTCATTAACTATTCCAGTGTGCTCGGAATAAGGTGCAGTATATAGGTTTGCTTCGCGTAACGCCATTCCTCTTTTTTTAAATCGTGCTGCGTGATAGCTGGGACACCCTGTGTATATATATAAATAATTACGACGACGCTGCTCCTGAGAATCACCATGGTCTTTTGTGCCTCGTGCTCATTAAAGAGCCCCTTTAAAAGTGTATATATATATTATAGATTATATATATATACATATATTATTATATATTATATATATATACGTTTCGACAGAACGTTCCTGGCTATTGGTTTAAATTATAGAAAGAAACTAGTCACAGTGAAAAACATAACATTTATTCTGAGCTTTCGGCCGGGGACCGGCCTTTATCAAGAATGCATTCGTACATGGCGTACGGGTTAAGTACAGATTTTGTCAATACATAGATGTAGACACACCATCGTGATTCGTTGGACTATGACATGGGAGGGGCCAGAACAACAACAACAACAGCAAACAAATCCCAGGGAGAGACGACACGCATACAAGATGACACACACAGCATTGCACTCTGTGAAGAGTAGAGTATAGGCGGGGTCAGAACATACACAAAATAAATAACAAACAGCGCTCCCATTTGGCGTGGTAAGTGCGTTCGCATCTTTGTCATTTTAGTTTTTCTTTTTTCCCCTCCGCCTCTCGTTCTGAACCACACACGTAGGTTCGTTTCGCTGTTGTTATTTATTTTGTGGATGTTCTGACCCCGCCTATTACTCTACTCTTCACAGAGCACAATGCTGTGTGTGTCATCTTGTATGCGTGTCGCTCTCTCCCTGGGATCTTGTTTGCTTTTGTTGTTGTTCTGGGCCCCTCCCAATGTCATAGTCCAACGAAATCACGATTTTGTGTCTACATCAATGTATTGACAAAATCTGTACTTAAACCCGTACGCCATGTACGAATGCATTCTTTGATAAAGGCCGGTCCCCGGCCGAAAGCTCAGAATAAATGTTATGTTTTTCACTGTGACTAGTTTTCTTTCATATATATATATATATATATATATATATATATATATATATATATTATATATATATTGGTCATTTCATGCCAAGTGTCCCAGAGGTGGCGCTGGCACATCGCAATAGCATACACATACTGAAAGAAATAATGCACTTTGTACACACTTGTTTGTCTGGGTATACGTGTTGCGCAGACGTCCCTCTAGCACATTGTGCCAACGACGCCATAGGCTGCTCTCGGGCGTCCATACTTCCCATTGGGCCCGCAAGCAAGCTCACATTGTAACGCGAATTCATTACTCGTTGCCCTGACATCAACGGCACATGACTTTCGGCCACTCACGGGCCACTCACATATATCTCGCATCTTGCCGCTGCCTGTGACGAGTGTCAACTGCAGGGGCGACCACTGCTTTGCGGCGAAGCGCCAACAAAAAGAAATGCAGGACGCGTTCCGAGGGCTAAATTCAAAGATAATTTTTTCTTCCTTAAAACAAAAAATTATTTGATTAGACTTTCTCATTACTTAACAATGTAGTCTACTATCAAACGCCGCATGACGAGGATTTTTACTTGCAAGCAAATCAGTATGAAAAATACTGTCAAACATGCCACAAATCGCAGTATGTTTCTTCTAAGTTTCAGCAATTGTTTCGGGAAGATTTGAAGCCTATTTACCCCTAAACATTTTCGTACTACGTACACTTTCCTAAAAATCATACAATTTTTAAAGATTCGTTAGGGAGAGTTCCAGATAGCTTAAGAAAAAAATCACAGAACTTTGAGATTTCGTAGTTTGTGAAGGTACGTACTGGTAGTGAAACACCAAAAATTTCGGATTATTAGGTCAACTAAACAGATCCTCTGGATAGCGCAAGCGTGGTTTCGAAGCTCAACACACAAAAATAGATGTTATACACATTTTTCTATTAGGCACAGTTTAACAAATACAAGCAAATTTCGAGGGGGCGCCATGATCGTCAAAGTTTTTTTTCGAGCGAAAATGTTTTGCAATACTCTATGTGGCACAGGAAATAGGCACAAATTGTATCAGCAAAATGCGCGATGTGCGAGCGCCACGTCTGGGACACTTGGCATGGAATATATATATATATATATATATATATATATATATATATATATATATATATATATATATAAGCTTCTTGACTTAGACTGCATCGACGAGCTCCTATACAAACAGCTGCAAGGAGAGACCGTTTCCATTTGCGTTTAACCTCCATGCCTTTCAGTGCTTGTTGTTCATCCGAAAGGACATGGTGCTGTTTGTTTGAATTCCAGCTTCTCAAAAACTCAGCATTGCCCGTCTTCCTATATGCCAGAGGTATTTGAAAGTTAGATCGAGCGCCTAACACATTTCTTCAACCAAATTTTCCTGTTTTATTGCAAGCAAATAACTACGCTTTTGCACCGTTTTGAATGAACGATTTTCCGCAGATAGGACGTGAAGGTAGGATAGCTGTTGTCTTACGGTCAGTTAGTTGTCAGGCTAGGGCATCTTTTTTTTTTTCCTACGGCATCGGAAGGTGTTTCGACCCAAGCAAGGCTTGTCGAACTTGCTGTCAATTTATAGTAGCACTCTGGCAGAGAAAAGGTTTTCAATGGCAGGTGTCTGTTGCCCAATGTGTGCATCGATCATTGCGTGTAGGAGCATCCTTGCAGTTATTGTACCGATTTAAGCATTTTTCACCATCTTCCTCTTTTTGTTCCATCCTTCAATACATTCCATTATGATTATGTTGATAAATAAACAGTGAAATAGGAATAATTTGCGCAAGGAAAACTGGGTGTACAATTTTCAATATTCATTTTCCTGCTTAGCGGGTTTCTGCGATGACGGCGTAGCATTCAAATAAACTTCCCCGTGGAATCAGAGTCATACCACCAGCTCTGCTCCAGATTACGATAGACGCATGTATAATTGCATTCCGGAGCATCTCAAAAAGTTACCTAATGCCATTCGAATGCGGTGTCTCGAAACCCGAATGTCAAACACAGGTGTTCATATATATATTGCAACGGGTATGAGCCGATTAGTGGTCGTATCCCTAAGAGCGCGTTGGTCGGGCGTCGTGTCACCGGGAAAGGAACGTCGGTGCTGTCGCTGCTGATCGACTCGACGGTCTGCAACACCGGACATGGCCGACAGCGAGGACACAGCCGATGCAGGTTCATGAGATCGGTTATGGGCGCTGTAATCGCAACCTAGCTGTTTGGCGTTCACCGATTTGTTGTGTCGTTCGGTTTCTTTGCGGACAATTTGCCGTACAGTTGCCGTAAGGTCAAAGTGGAAACTGTAGCTGTCATCGACGCTTGCAACCATGGCCACGTTAGCTAACCGACCGAACTTTGGCGTGATACGGCGTAGTCTCAAATGTGCGGCAATGTTTGATGACGTTAGCGGCCAAAGCGAGACTGCCCTTGCCGATGAAGTAGTTGTACACATCCTCGGCAACACCTCTCAGTATGTGCCCAACTTTGTCCTCTTCGGACATTTGATAATTCGCCGTCTTGCATAACTTGAGGATCACCTCTATGTACGTATAGTGCAGGTCTTACCTGGTATTTGAGTACGCTGAAGAAATTTCTTTTCGTGGTCGAATCTCCGAAGCACTCTATGATTTCAGAAGCGAAGAGATCTCAGGTCATTAGTGATTATTCGCGGTTATCGAACCACAACAGCGCAGTGTCTGTGAGGAAGAGAGCGACATACTCTAGCTGAGCTGTGGGATTGCAGCTGTTGCATTTGCTCACACGCTTGTAGTGCGTCAGCCATTCCTCCACGTTCTCGCCGGGTTTTCTTGAGAAATGCCATGGCTACATCTGACGCATCCAGTCGCAGGCTGTCCGTGACGGACGAGTCGAAGATGGCTGTGGGTCGCTGTTGCAGGACATCGGGATCTCTGGTAGTGTGGGAGGCAGTCGAACGAGGAGTCGGCTTCGGCGTAGACCTAGCGGTACTTGCTCCGTCGTCTTGGTCGCACTACCCAAGCACTCCCACCAGACAACTGTTACGGTTAAGGTTTAAGTATGGTTATTTACAGGGGAGGTTGATGGTCGGGTAATGATGGCGTCGGTAGACTGCACCAATTCACGTCTGCGTCCTCTCCTTTTGCCCGGCCTATACCCGTTGGAAGATATATATATATATATATATATATATATATATATATATATATATATATATATATATATATATATATATATATATATATATATATATATATTGTGTGTGTGTGTGTGTTCATAGTGAAATTCGAATGGCGTACACTTTTCTACGTGCACTGCGAAGTTATTTCGTTTCCGCCGGCCTTGTCCAGAGCTTGGATCCAAGATGCTACGCGACAGATATGACCGCGCGGTGATTGTGTTAAGAAGGGTCCCCCGAATTTTACTACTTCTTGCGCAAATATTTTTTCGGCGAGTGGCGAGAAAGACCCGGACAGGCGCAAACATCAACTGAACTTGTTAGCAAGGATATATATATATATATATATATATATATATATATATATATATATATATATATATATATATATATATATATAGATATATATATATATATATATATATATATAATATAGTGTCGAGTGAAGGTCCGTGCAGTGGCAGACGCGCGTACGAAGCGATTTATTGACGTTTCGGCCGCGGGTCCGGCCTTCATCAGAGCTGTTGAAGGCCGGACCCGCGGCCTGAACGTCAATAAATCGCTTCGTACGCGCGTCTGTTGCACTGCGTATATATATATATATATATATATATATATATATATATATATATATATATATATATATATATATATATATATATATATATAGTTTGTGTGTGTGTCTAGAGATAATACCTTGCGGGTAGCACTCACTAAAAAAAAAAAAATGATGCCTTTACTATCGTTTCAGCCGTGACACCACCTTCGTCAGAGCCTTGTGAAGCCCGTGCCACAGCGGAAACGTTATTGAATGCATTTTTTCCCGCTTCTAATGTGTGCCACCTAGAAGTTCATTCAATGCAGAAAGCGCCGCGCGCATGCGCCGTTGCTCGACGTGCGTTCACTAGTAGTCGCGAAGGCAACGCCGCCTCTCAACTTCAACTGCTTTTACTCTTTTATAACCACAGAACAAAGCGAGAATGCCTAATAACGTGCGGATTAATAATAAACGCATTTTTTCTTTAGTAAATAGCAGCGCACTGCCTACAGCATTCTGCACATCTCATTCGTGCACTATGAAGGCTTGCCTGTCAGGGAATCTTAAGGGAATCTCCTGGAAAGAAAGGCCTAATATTTCCTTTGGAACGCCTGCACATCTTCATGGCAACAGCAGGAGCTCCGCTCACAGCTTAATCAATTTTTATATGCTGAGTGAACGAAAGAAGGGGAATTAAAGGGTTCGCTTTTCTCTGCTGTCTCTTGCGACCCGTTGTTGAGCAAGTCAAATGCATTTTATATTCTACATCACGAGTGATACAGAATAAAGAAGTGGTTTTCAGAGATTGTAGGAATAGTTACTATATTATGTCGCATTAAGAATCATTGCTGTCAGCGCAAAAACGCCAAAATTCGCTTTTCTGCAACTCTTTGTGCTGATCAAAGTGGACGATTGGACCAGTAGATGATTCATGATTGACTTTGTGCTTGATGAAGTGCAAAGTTGAAACAGACTGCGCCTACAGAACATGAAAGGAGTGCTTCAGGAGAGCTGCCAGCCCATTAGAGTAACCTGGTGGTGTAGCTGCGCCAACAGGATTCAAGACAATCACCTGCAGCATATGAGACAGTCGACTGTGGGGAAAAAAAAGAAAGAGAAAGAAAGAAAAAGAAGAAATGCAATATGATAGATAGGTGCCTTTTGTGGGTGGGATAGACGGCAGATCTAGAGGTTATTACACAACACGTTCGGTCATGTGTGTTCTACTACACGTACATTCCTAACAAAATAGCTTACCAAGTTCGCATTTTCCTGAGTACAATATCATCATTCAACGACTGTGTCATTTTTGCACACCCGATTTCACGGCGCCAAGCTGGCCGTGGCAGCCACACTTCGATAAGAACTAATTGAAAACAAATAAAAACTATCTTTAACTTGGTTTTTTAACTCTCATTCCTAGCATCCTCAAACTTATCCAGTTCTAATTTGAGGTAACGCAAGGAGCAAACGAGCAACACCTAAATGGCACACCAAAGGAAATTCGCTTATTATGCAACCACAATATCCTGTTCGTACACAAACATAATGGTTCCCGCTAGCTCAAAAAGAAACTGGAAAGCAACATGCTGCTCCCAATATCCCGCGGTACGGCCAGCGCAAGAAACTAAACAAACAAACAAATAAAAACACGATTCTCTTGATGCATCGCGGGCGCGTCTATAACGGCCAGACATTCGGCATGGCACGTCTAGAAAAACTGCCAATTCATTGGCAGTCGTCGCCGTCGAGATAACGCCGACACACAGCGCTCTCTTTTCTGAGCGGTGAAGCGACAGTGTCGGGGCGTGTGTACCGTTTCTTTTGATTCTCTTTTATTTAGTGCCGCGTCACTGCATACGTCTTGGCGGGACTTTTGAATTCTTTAAGGTCGATACGCCACGTGGTGTCGTTCACGCGAACTAGGCCGCTGGTGTCCAGAAAAGCTGCATATGTATTCTCACAGGGCGAGCGGGGAACGCGGTCGACCGGCGGGCGAGAGGGGGCAGCGCAGCGTAGAGAGGAGAGAGAAGGGAGGGTACGCGCATGCGCTCGAGCTCATCACGGCGTTGCGCGGGAGAGAATTTCGGCATTTCTAGCCCGCGTTTCAGAGGAGAGTGGAAAGGGGGGGGGAGAGGTATGGGAGAGGGAAGGGGAGAGGGAAAGTGGAGAGGAAAAGTGGAGAGGGGAAGGGGAGAGAGTGAGTGTGGAGAGGGTATGCGCATGCGCAGTAAGGGTGGTCACGCCGCACACCACCACCACCGGATTGAGCCCGCCTTAAGATACTTCACATCTAAAAATAGCTCTCCGGCGCTGGGCTAGCTGTCGCACCCACCGCGTTAATTGCTCGCCCTGTCAGAATTAACGGCCAGGCTAGAGGACAGACACGACGTGGGCCGCGTTTCTCTTCGCGTTTTACGACGCTTTGAAGGAGTGTATATGAGTATCATTGTTTATTAAGCGCTTGTTGATGTCATCTTTGCGCGGAATTCACCATATGCGGTGTCCAGGTATACAGGGTGTCCCAGCTATCACGCAGCACGATTTAAAAAAGAGGAACGGCGTTACGCAAATCAAACCTACAGCATATTGTTCCTAGTACACTAGAGTAGCCACTGCCATTTTTTTCGTTAATGAGGTTTAATTAATTAGTCATAATTATATTTCTAACTCGACAAGTACTCGCCTAATTGTCAAAATGTCAATGAGGCGTATGTAGGCATGTTCAAATGGCATCTAACTGTGCTACTTTCAACAACGTGCTAATTGCGCGCTCATCTTTTTCCGGCTGATAAGAAAGCCCGCTAAATATGAAAATAACACGTGACTACGCTCCCACCCGCAAAGGAAACCAGCGCCCTCAAATAAGCTTACTGCAAACAACCGCTTTGCCTTGCCTGTTGTGAAAGACAGCGTTCCGCATTTTGGCAAGGTACAGGTCGGGCGCCAGCGATATGCGTGCAATTTCGCTGGGATTCAATCCGTTCGATAGTACGTCGCAATCATCCATATCTCACGGCCGACTATTCTCATTGATAACGCGGCAGGTGTTCTGATTACGGCCTGACTCTGTAAAACAAGCGGTGCGTTTCTAGGCCGGGGAGTGGCAGATAAGGCGATGCGTTTTTTCCTTTCTGCTTTTTTTCCTTGATACTGTCTACCTCATAGGGAGCCTGTTTGAGGGCGCTGGTTCCCGACGCGCGCAACACTCTAGTCACGTGTCACTTTTCATATTTCGCGGGCTTTCTTGATCAAGCGGAAAAATGAGCGCTCGATTAGCACGTTGTTGAAACTAGCGCAGTTAGATGCCATTTGAACATGCCTACATGCGCCTCATTCACATTTTGACAATTAGGCGAGTACTTGTCGAGTTAGAAGTATAATTATGACTAATTAATTAAACCTCATTAACGAAAAAAATAGCAGTGGCTACTCTAGTGTACTAGGAATATGCTGTAGGTTTGATTGGCGTAACGCCGTCGCTCCTTTTTTTAAATCGTGCTGCGTGATAGCTGGGACACCCTGTATGGAACAACATCAGCTACAACAAGAAGTTTAAATCATGATCATGGGCGCTAGTCCATCGGGATGGAGCATGTGCCACTAGGCGTCAACACGGGTCGTCCAGCTCGAGCGTGCTGTACTACCTGCCAAGCCACAATACACACATAA